>NC_054561.1:1320109-1457609 GCF_017654505.1 Polyodon spathula
TCGCAGCTGGTGGAGCTGGAGAAGGAGTTTCATTTCAACCGGTATCTGTGCCGGCCGCGGCGGGTGGAAATGGCAAACTTGTTGAACCTCAGTGAACGGCAAATCAAGATATGGTTCCAGAACCGCAGAATGAAGTACAAAAAGGACCAGAAATTGAAAGGGCTGGGGTCCTCCTCTGGCGGGCCGTCCCCTACAGGCAGCCCGCCCTTGCCCATGCAGTCCTCGGCTGGTTTCATGAACCCCATTCACCCGATGAGTAGCAGCTACGACGCTCCTTCCCCACCGTCTTTCAACAAACCTCACCAGAACGCCTACGCTATGTCAACGGCCTATCAAACCCCAATGAAAAGCTGCTCTTCCCAGCACAAATATAGCAGCACGGCGCCGGAGTATGACCCCCACGGTTTACAGGGTAACGGCGGTGGATACGGGACTCCCAGCATCCAAGGTAGTCCCGTGTACGTTGGAGGAAACTATGTGGATTCTATGCCGGCCTCTGGCCCATCTCTGTACGGCTTGAATCACCTGGCCCATCACCAGTCTAACAATATGGACTACAACGGTGGGCCGCAGTTGCCAGCTAGCCAACACCATGGGCCATGTGACCCTCATCCTACGTACACAGAACTTTCGGCGCATCATTCTTCTCAGGGTAGAATCCAGGAAGCGCCCAAGTTAACGCATCTGTAGCAGGTTTGATATCGAAACACGACTAACAGGGGCACTGCAATGGGACAGCACGCTACCCAGTGGTTTTTGTCATTGTTGTCCGAAAAAAAAGACCCCCCCCCCCCCACACACACACACAAACACGCTTAGAGACAACACAATGTTTAGCATTGTGTATAATAGCCGGTTGGTTAAAATTTGGCAACTCCAGCGCATGCGTTTTGGAAAGAGGTTCTGTAAATCCAGGACTTACATTTATTTATTTATTTAGTATATATCTCTTTTTTGTTGTTGTTGTAGAAATTGAGTTGTCTTACGAGCACTTGGTGTTTTAACGTGACTTTGGACATCGTTTTCATAACGCATTCAAACACAATTCATGCAGTCTGTGAAAAAACAGGTTTGCAGTTAAAACTGGACTCAAGAAAAAAACTACCAAAAAATCAAACAACTAAAAACCACTGGGTACTTATTTTGCTTTCCATTTCACTTTACCTCTTTCATTCCCTCATACTGTCCACTAATCCTTTACCACGATACATTTTCTTTTACTAATTACATACCTGGCAGAAGCTGCTTGCCATTATGGAATCGTCCCCTCGTTTCTCCAGTAGAGTTAATATCCAAACTTAGCAACTTAACTCCAGTTGTTATTGTTGTTTTGTTATTCTGCTTCTTTTTTTTAAAAAAAGGGACTTATTATTTATAAGGTTTACATTCAGAGTCTTCAGCTCCGTGTGTTAGAGTTGTGCCTCTTTATAGTGTGGGGTTTGTTCTTTCTCTAACAATCTTTAGGGTTCACTTGCATTAGGCAACGCTAATGCTAACAGCCCACATTTTTCTATGTTCTCTTGACTTGACGTGAAAACAGGGTATATTTGAACAAATTCTATGTCCTGGAAATTAAGCAGAGGCGAAGACGTTTTGGTATTTGCTAATGCGTTCTGCTCCGGGGCATATTTTGTCGCACTTAGAGTTTACATTTTAAATGGGTGAAGCAAATAATTTTTCATAAGAAATACGTCCAATCAGCACCAATCGACGGCGTCGTTTAGTACGTGTGTTCTAGTGAACATCCCTAAATATGCATTTATTTGTTATAGCCAGTTTTAAAATATTTTTTTGTATTATTTATCCCACACATTATGTATTTATATCAAGAAAAAAATGTATTTTTTTTTTTTTTTTTTTTTTTTAGTATTTACCTGTTATTAAAAAAAAAAAAGGCGTTGTGTTCATGTTATTGTAAACAAGTTTATTTGAGTTATTGTAATCTAGGTAGATCGGTAGATTAGGGTTACCCTTGTATATATTAACAATGTAATGATTTATACTGGAGGCACGAGGACAGAATCAGACTGTTACTGCATAGTCATTAATTAGAAGAAGTATAGCCAAAAGAAAAAAAAAGAAAAAAATAATCATTTTGAGAATTTTCCTTGTTATTTGTTTTTTTTTTTTTTTTTTCCATTGCTAGTTCTCAACAGACCACTGGTTAAGAAATTTATAAATAAATTTACGTTAACTCAAGAGTTCTAGAACACCTTGTGGGCTACCTTAGTAAAACACACACACACACACACACACACACACACACACACACACACACACACACACACACGCACACACACACACACACACACACACACACACACACACACACACACACACACACACACACACACACACACACACACACACACACACACACACACACACACACACACACACACACACACACACTCACACTCACACACACACACACACACACACACACACACACACACACACACACTCACACACACACGCACACACACACACACACACACACACACACACACACACACACACACACACCACACACACACACACACACACACACACACACGCACACACGCACACACACACACACACACACACACACCACACACACACACACACACACACACACACACACACTCACACACACACACACACACACACACACACACACACACACTCACACACACACACACACACACACACACACACACACACACACTCACACACACACACACACACACACACACACACACACACACACACACACACACACACGCACACACACACACACACACACACACACACACACACACACACACACACACACACACACACACACACACTCACACACACACACACACACACACGCACACACGCACACACACGCACACACACACACACACACACACACACACACACACACGCACACACACACACACACACACACACACACACACACACACACACACACACACACACACACACACACACACACACACACACACACACACACACACACACACACACACACACACACACACACACACACACACACACACACGTTCTTTTCTCCAGAAAGAGTCCAGCACATGCCCTGTATATCTTATTGCCATTCAACTACACGCAAATTCGCGCAAACATGGAGGAATTGGAATCTTGGGTGATGAGTCACGTGTTCTTAAACTAAATAAAGCACTAGATCTAGAATGCAAACAAAGGACAGACATTTATTAGTGAAGCATATTTCGGCGCCCATGTAGTTATTTGACTAAATATATGAACCTTTTATAAAAGCATACAGCAGTATAAAGTAATCCAGTTCTTTGCTGTACTTGTTGGCATTCCTGTGATTTATTTGATCTGACAAACCTGGTCTAACCCGTTCAAAAATGGTGAACTTACATAACCCGTTCTATATATCATTAAGAAAAGAATCTAAGGAATGGGTATTGAGGGTAGTTCCAGTTTTAAAGGCAGGGCAGTTTTAAAGTGCTGCTTGCATTTCAGGAGAATTACAATGTATTTATTTATTTATTTTTTTAACTCGCTGGCTTTGATAAAAAGTAAGATCCAGTTTTAAATCATTAAGAAAAAACACAATAAACATAATTGAGGTTAAAAAACAAAAAAAAAAAAGAAAACATTGCATTAAAACATACACGCGCGAGCGCGCGCACACACACACACACACACACACACACGCACGCATTTAAACGACCTGTTTACCATTAATACAAAATATGTGAAAATAACATTTAAAAGCTACAGGAGCATGCAAAGCGTGCTTGCGCTCCAATACAATTTTCTGGATGATGTAGCTTCTGACTAAAGTACCCGGCGCCATACTGTTCGATTTCTTTTACCACTGTGTCAAGCCATACCCCTGCTGAACGTTAAAACTGAAGGCATAGCTCCCATAAAACCATTAAAAAGATCCAATAGCATATCTAATAGCATGCATTCCCCACAGTCTTCTCAAATCTCAAATTTATTGCCACACTTTTAAACTTACACTATGTAATACTTTGTTTCTAACATTAGTTCAGAAAAAGTCACTAAATACTAAAAAAAAAAAAAAAAAAAAAACATCAAATGCCAAAATTATAAACATCAATACTATTTCATATAAGGTGTACAAAACGTTTAAAATATGTATCACAGGCTATTAAATGAGGATGTCAGTCTGTGATTGACATTAAATTTGAGTAGCATATTCAAATAATACAAAATAATTGCACGTGCATCTCCATTGACTTTACCAGTATAGGGTCTCAAAATATTCCCAGAAACATTCATTGTATATATATAGATATATATATATATATATATATATATATATATATATTATATAGAGATATATATAAGATATATATCCCAGTACAAAAAATATCAGAGAATAAAAAAAACGCCAGCTCCCTCTTGCTGTGTCTTGAATTTTTCTCATATAAAGTCAGCTCGATCTTTACTGTGTGTTTCTCTTTAAATGCTTTGCACACCCACACAGATTTTTTTTTTTTTTTTTTTATGGACACAGAAGAGGCCAGGCTTCAATGCACGAACTGAATTCACTTCCTACACATTTACCAGGTGCAAAAAAAAAAACAAAAAAAAAACAAAGACTAAGTATAAAATAGGGGGGATTTGCAGATTCAAGTTTGTTTTAATGCATGACGCTTGATATTTTAGACATTTCAAATTAAGCTTTGTAAAAATAATTAAAAAAAAAAGGTTTGTCTGGGATGCATAGCAGACATATATCTCCCTTTGTTGGGATCTACAGCAAAAGGCTCGAATTCTTGAGCGCGTTTGGAAGCTTTTAACTGTCAAAAGCGTTGGCTGAGAGAAGATTGATCGTGGCTATTATTCTAACACTCGAGCTCTAAAAATATAATTTCCTCTGCGTTTGCTTTAAAAGTGGTGGGCTGGAAACACGTAACCAGAGAGGGGTTGTGTCTTTGCTGTGTCTTAAAGTAAAAAAAAAAAAAAAGTAAATGAAGATTAGGAGAAAAACAAAGGAATGCAGTCAGTTTTAGAATGATCCTGCTAAAATTGCGACCTTTCGGTGACCCGTGCTACTGATTGTAAATACATTTGTAGCGTTGGAAAGTAAAATCTAAAAGTTGCCAATAGATCTTAAGAGTTTGTCCCAATTTTTGTTGTTTTTTTCAGTAAATCCTTACAAAATCTTTAACAACAATCGCAATAGCAACACAATAATTTAAATGGTACCATTTGAATCCTGAAGGGATCACTTACACTGACCGCAACAATGGTTTTCGAGACCAGTAACGCCAACCTCAACAGTGACTATCTTTAAAACAGTATAATACAGGTTGTATATTGTTATGCATTTAACAGTTCATCTCAACTTCGTGTTTGTTGAGACTGCGCCTCGATCAACTCGAGAAAGTTGCTTTTGCTTCCAATATCTACTCGGGTTGTCAAACTTGTAAGATTAATGGGCTATATTCATTACTGCACAGCTTGCCAGATTGTATGTGCTAATCTCGTATACGAGCTGGAACGGACACTTGGCCATACAGGTAGTGAAGCAGCGCGCTTGGGGTGTATCAAGCTCTGCGCCCTCGATATTGCATCTTGAAGTTAATGTGCGCTAAAAAAAAAATAATAAATCGCGTTTTTATTGGAAATATGACCCCCTACCAAGATACACAAATCCACTCTGCTGTGTTTTGGATCAACTGAAGAAAATAATGCTTTCTTCTTTCCCACAAGCCCTCCGATTGCCATTGGCCATGCATGGTCACGTGACCAGGAATTGGATACAATTTCGCCCTAGTCTCCAGTTTAATAGACCTAAGTCTCCATATGTCTGTAATATCACCAATATACACAATTACAAAAAGCCCGCAAACAACAAAACACATTGCAGGGCTCCCCATACTTCCTTTCTGTTGTTGTTGTTGTGTGTGTGTGTATATGTGTGTATGTATATATATATATTATATATATATATATATATATATATATATACACACACACACACACACACACACACACACACACACACACACACGCTCATCTGCGTTTGAACCCGAAGAAGCGATGAATTTTGAATTTGAGAGGGAGATCGGCTTCATAAACAGCCAGCCTTCCTTTGCAGAGTGCCTGACATCCTTCCCCGCTGTCCTGGAGTCATTTCAAAGTTCATCAATCAAGGACTCGACATTAATTCCTCCTTCTTTTGAACACACCATTCCCAGCCTAAACCCGTGCGCTAGCAGCCAGCCGCGACCGAGAAGCCCAAAACGGATTCCTAATGGCCTCCTTCAGCAGCAACCTGCACAACAGTCCCCGACTCCCCCGGTTCCTTCTGCCCCAGCGGCAGCCGAGTTCCCATGGATGAAGGAAAAGAAATCCTCGAGGAAGAACCGTCACCAGTCCACTGCAGGGGCAACCTCCGCCTGTCCCTCGCCGTCTTCTTCTGGCTTTTCCGGCTATGGAGTCGGTTCTCCTGCGTATATATATATATATATATATATATATATATATATATATATATATATATTATATATAATATATGATATATATATATATATATATTATAAATATATATTAAAAGCACAGCTACGTTTAAAACGATGTTAACCTATACATAAATGCATGCTAATTCATTATTTTCTTAATGGGATCTTTATGCATTTAATATTTCAAATATTGCAAAAGATAATTGAGTGCAGTGGATTCTACAGCCCGGTATGGTTTCTTGTATCTGGGATGCAATTACCCATTGGACTTCATGTACATGCACGGTTTGTGAGGACAATTCCCTGTCACTTGTGTAACTTTATTAATATAATAAATGCCTGTGGCGTAAGGATGCTTTATACTGCTGGACATCACAGCCCCAAACCAAAATGATTTCCAGTGATATTTATGTGGTGTTTTTAGCTGAACATTAATTACATTTAAACAATGTTTCTAGAAGTCCTGTAAACGCACTGTAGCATTCCGCAGCATTATGAAATATGGGCCCAGTGTGCACTTTTATAAAGACGTAGTTATCTTGTCTTAAGCTATATTGTATGAAGGCAGTGAGACAAAACAAAACAGATTGCGGCGGGTTGGGAAAGTATGCGCTGGGCATAGCTGGTTTGCAAAAATGTTGACAGAAGAACAACTAAACCAGTGTTTTTTTTAGGAAAGAAGGAAGGAAGGAAGGAAGGAGTCAAAAACTAAATTACTTCTTGCTTTTTTCCCTTCTTTTTTAAAGCTAGTACACTGATTTATGATAGGCTATAATGGTATAATAATGGAGTGTATTGTCATGGATACGTGTTAAATTCAACTTTTTGTTTGTTTGTTTGGTTGGTTGTGGTTCTCTGTTTACAGAGGCCCGTGAGAGCGCGTTGGATAATGGGAGCGGCTCCAGGAGACTCCGGACAGCCTACACCAACACCCAGCTGCTAGAACTGGAGAAGGAGTTTCACTTCAATAAGTACCTTTGCCGGCCTCGCAGGGTGGAGATAGCCGCCTTGCTGGATCTTACCGAGAGGCAGGTCAAAGTCTGGTTTCAGAACCGGAGAATGAAGCACAAAAGGCAGACGACGCACCATAGGGACGGCCAAGAAGGGGATCCGGGTTCCTTCGAGAGCCTGGAAGAAGAGGAGGACGGCTCTCTGTTTGCCGGCCAGCCCGTGGAGGCGTCAGGGTCGGCGGCTTTAGAAAGGGAAACAGCGTGCGGGTCAGCTGCTTCTATTATGAGTAACAATAATAATACTTGTATCAAGGAGCAATCTGCTAAAGAGCCGAGGCAGACCCCGCAGGAGCATGCGGCAGCCCCCCAGAAAAGCATTAGGGCTCCATTGTACGACTCGCCCACACCAGATAGCTTTACAACAACGGACCGTGGCTGCGCATCTCACCCCCCGGATAACTCGTATTCAGAGACCCAGGACTGTGCCTCGCTCCCCGATTTGAATTTATTTTCTCCCGATTCCTGCCTACAGATTTCAGACGGCTTGTCTCCCAGTTTGCAAAGTTCCCTCGACAGCCCTGTCGATTTTTCCGAAGAGGATTTTGACTTTTTTTCAAGCACCCTTTGTGCAATAGACTTACACTTATAGAAACAAAACAGATTTCTTTATTTCTTTATTTCTTTATTTCTTTATTTATTTTGCACCTGCGCCCCAAGCCTTTCCTCCTATGTAAAATATACACATGTACTGATTTAATTTAGAAACGAATCGTGATCATAAAAGTTGGGTTCATACTGGAATGTATAGAAGGCTTTCTGTTTAATTCCACCCTGTCCATTGTGGATTCATTTGTTCAAAATCAGGTATTTGACTGTTTTTTTTTTTTTTTTAATATTCATTCATTCGCGATTTTATTTATTTAAAACTATGAATACATGTTCAGCTCTAAGCGGTGTGGCTTCTCGAATCTTAAATACGAAAAAAAAAATACTCAGGAAATATAACATTACATTTGTTAGACCATCTTCTTCATTTCCTTGTTTTTCTTTTTACATTCTAGAACTAGATTATTTATCGAGATCCTTTAAAAGTAAATTGGAAATTATTTATTGTACATTATTTTCATAGATCAAATAAAAAACAAAATTTATAAGCTTACAAAGCAGTGTGTGGCTCAATTATGTGTGTGTGTGTGTGTGTGTGTTTGTGTGTGTGTGTGTGTGTGTGTGTGTGTGTGTGTGTGTGTGTGTGTGTGTTTCTGTGTGTGTCTCTTTGTGTGTATTTGTATGTGCGTTCTGAAGTCATACATTTTGTTTTTACAAACGACATTTTGGGTTGCACGTTTTTCTTCCCCTTCGCTTTATATTTTAACATTATTTTATATTTTACAAATATATTGTATTTTATATTGCTTTTGTCATGCTCGAGTATACCGCACTGCTTTATACATTTTCTTCCTTGAAATATTATTAATCTGGGACAGATTCTATTTGTAGAGCACGAGGTCATTCCGCAGATTAAAAACCTGTTTGATACATTCTATTATCTCCGGGCAACCCTGACTTCATTTTGCACATATAATGCTATAGCATAAGAGACAGACAAACATAATGCAAACCGATACCAACAGCTTTCTAAAACTATAAAAGAGCCATGCAGTATTATGATAATAATAATAATAATAATAATAATAATAATAATATAATAATAATAATAATAATAATACATAATTATTATTATTATTATTTATTATTATTATTATTATTATTATTATTATTATTATTATTATTATTATTATTATTGTATTTGCTGCTGTTGTATAAAACAAAAAGGATGGTTCTCAAAATGACTGCAGATTGGAATTTAAAAAAAAACAAACAATGAAAACGTGAAGTTGTTGGTTGATTAAAAAATAGAAAAGAATATTAGAATAGATCGATCGATAGATAGATAGATGGATAGATAGATGCATGCACAATCAAACATGCGTCTTGCAGAATGCGGCCGTGTCAAAACAGCTTCTTTTCAAACATGAGATAAACACGAAACCCATACATCTACATTGGTTTATGAATGAATAAAGGGTGTCGGTCTGGGAATCAATCGCTGTGACACAAACAATCAATCATATTACGTCTTTTGCTAAGTCACTGGTGTTTCCCGGCTCTGTCAGGCGCAATTCTGGGAGGCGTTCAAGTCGAGTTTATTTATGAGCGAGCGAGAGCAGTGTTTGGGAATACAGCTGAGCTGTCCTGCCGCCCGCATATAAAATGGCGCTGGATCCACAGTGGTCTTCACCAGCGGTGAAGAAGGGAGCCATGACCAGGATGGGATGGCCTACAGTTCTGGCTTGAAGCCTTATTTAACTTAGAGAAATCTGGCCTTTAATATAATTTCAATTGAATGGTCTAATACATTGAAAACAATATAGACAAAGGATGTTATAATGCAATATAAAATATTGTATTTATATTTATTAAATTATATAATCTCTTGGCCCGTGAATTCTATTCTGTAATCTATACTGTGTTTAATCTGTTTTATACACAATATTACGTTATATTTTATAAACATAAATATGTAATTTAGATATGTCCACAAAGATATACATTGTACGACAATGAATTTAATGCTAATAAAGTAATATAATCTATAACTAATTATTATTATTATTATTATTATTATTATTATTATTATTATTATTATTATTATTATTATTATTGCAGCTTTACCTGTTTTTTTTCTTCTTATACTACCACTATTACTGATAAGAGCTCAATTAAACACATTTTAGTATTTTTTTTTTAAACTACCTGAATTTGATTGCATATAAGCTATAATTACAAACCTGAACCATTATATTTATCACTCTGACTCTTCATGAAAAAGGTGGCATTGGATTCCTCTTTGCTTTTTTTCACTGTAGGAATGCATAACAAATTATAATCCAATTCAAGATCCACCACTTCTCACAGCTATCAATAAGATGATCATTTAATGTTAATTTAAAACAGATCAACATCTATAATATCATCCAGCCTCTGGATTCTTTGCTATGCAAATGTGTGCATGCAACTGAGCAGAGCACCGGATACTTCCTTGTGACCATTGCAAACAAGCACCACACAACGCAGAACAACAAGCACATTTTCACATGCAGATGTCTGTATTGCATATATGTAATATTACCAGGCTTTAATTCCATTCAGGAACAAGGGTGCTGGAACTAGGGGTGCTGGGGGTCCAGCAGCACCCCCTTGGCTTTACATGGCTTCCATCATATACAGAGGTTACAGTTTTTTCAATGGCTTTCAGCACCCCCACTTTAAAAATAGTTCAAGTGCCAGTGTTCAGGAATAAAATACATGGTGCAAAAATCTTTCAAATTTGACTTTGCTTTGACGTGCTGTAGTTTGGGCACGGCTGATTAACTAGAGCAGAATTTTAAACAAACCACCTTTCTGCAAGTCTGCCCTCCTGGGAGGTTACTGGGGAAAAAAATATGTCTTTATATAAATGTGTTATATAGGAAAGTCGCTGAAAACCTCCCAAGCAGAATTAGCTATAATGTGGTTCAGCCATCCCACCATGAGGTTTTGATTTTCTTGTTGAGTCAAATGTATGCAATTTAATTCAAAGAAAGTAGAAATAAAGCCAGACAACTTCCAAACTGTGACAACTTATCAATACAGCTCCCTAAGGAGGGAAAGCTCACTGTGCATATGACTGTCCAGACATGCATCCAGTGCAGAGACATGGGAGTGAAAGACACCAGTCAGCTCCACAGACCATCTTTAATAAACACAACAAGCCATTACAACAATGCAATGTCCCAACTAGCTGCTTTCTAAAACAGAGAAGTAGGGGTCGTTTTTAGATTGAATGTTTGGATAAGAACTAGATTTGCAGCTTTGTGAAGTTCACTTTGTACCCATGCGAGAGACTAGGAGGGAGGAATGAGGGTGGGGTGGGGTGGGGTTATCATTAAAAAGCATACTGAATTCTCCCTGAATCAGGTCTGTAATTAATACAGTGCCTGCTGGAACTTTCTTACTATGATAAATATTAGTTCTTTTTTCTTTTTAAAGGCGCTCTGTAATTTACTACTCCATTGAAATGCAGGTATTATTGGATTACAACAAGATCAAGTTAAAGAGCTGGGTGATAGTGCTTCTGTAGGGTTTGTAATATGCTACACTACAATGCATTTATTGTTTAATTAATAAAGTATGATTTCACTTATTATTAGTATTATTAGTATTATTAGTATTAGCAGCATTAGTGGTACACACACACACACACACACACACACACACACACACACACATCCCTGTTGATAAGTGAACGGCCTTGCCATTACACTAATAGTTAACCCTGACCGGGAACAGCTGAAGTCCCTATCATGCACCTCTACTTGATTGGTAATATAATATAGTTACTGCCCAGGTTCAACTGAACTCTGCTTTAGGAACCAAGGGCGAATTTAGTAAACACCAGATCAGAAAATGAATACTGCTTACTGCTGGGGTCTGTGAGGCGGGTAGGATTAGAATTGTTGTCGAGTTTCAGAACTTCACAGAGGCTGACGGAAAGTCACTGCTGAGGAGTGCCCAGGGCTGACAACGTGTTGATCACCAGGTAATATTCCTCGTCTATTTCATTCATTAAATTTGTTATTTGTGTTTCTACTGAAATGGGGCTTGAGGAAGTTAATTATTCTGTTAAAAGTACAGGAATATCTATCTATCTATCTATCTATCTATCTAAATCTAAATGATTTTTTCCACTTATCTACACACCATACTCCACACTGTCAAGGGGAAAAAAGTTTTTATTGAGAAAAAAATTATATATTAAAAATACAAAACTGAAAGACCATAATTGGATAAGTCTCCACACCCCCTGAGTTAATATTTGGTGGAAGCACCTTTGGCAGCAATTACAGCTGTGAGTCTGTTGGGATAGGTCTCTACCAACTTTGCACATGTAGATTTGACAATATTTGACCATTCTTCTTTACAAAACTGTTCAAGCTCTGTCAAGTTCCTTGGGGAGCGTTGATGGACAGCAATCTTGAAGTCATGCCACAGATTTTCGATTGGATTTAGGTCAGGGCTCTGACAGGACCAATCAAGGACATTTACCTTTTAGTTCCTTAACCACTCCAGTGTGGCTTTGGCTGTGTGCTTTGAGTCATTGTCATACTGAAAGGTGAACTTCCATCCCAGTTTCAGCTTTCTTGCAGAGAGTAGCAGGTTTTCCCTTCTATCCTGACAAGTGCCCCAGTCCCTGCCGATGAGAAACATCCCCATAACATGATTCTGCCACCATCATGCTTCACAGTAGGGATGGTGTTCTTTGGGTGATGCAATGTGTTGGGTTTGTGCCAAACATAACGTTTTGCATTTAGGCCAAAAAGTTCCATTTTAGTTTTGTCAGAACACAAAACTTTTTTTCACATGGCTACAGAATCTCCTGAGTGTTTTTTGCATACTTCAAATAGGATTCAAGGTGGGCTATCTTGAGTGATGTCTTCCTTCTTGCCAACCTACCATACAGGCCAGATTGTGGTGCTTGGGATATTGTTGTCACATGCACATTTTGACCAACCTTTGGCCATTAAAGCCTGTAGCTCTTGAAAAGTTGCCATTGGCCTCTTGGTAGCCTCTCTGATCAGTCTCCTTCTTGCTCGGTCATCCAGTTTGGAGGGACGGCCTGATCTAGGCAGGGTCTTGGTGGTGCCATATACCTTCCACTTCTTAATAATCCTCTTGACCGTGCTCCAAGGGATATTCAAGGCCTTTGATATTTTTTTATACCCATCCCCTGATCTGTGCCTTTCAACAACTTTGTCCCGGAGTTCTTTTGAACGTGCCTTGGTGCTCATGGTTGAGTCTTTGCTTTGAAATGCACTACCCAGCAGAGGAAACCTACAGAAACTGCTGAATTTATCCTGAAATCATGTGAATCACTACAATTTAACACAGGTGGAGGCCACTTGACTTGGTGTGTGATCTTGAAGGCGATTGGTTACACCTGAGCTAATTTAAGATTGCTATTACAAGGGGGGTGGACACTTATCCAACCAAGCTATTTCAGTTTTTATTTTTAATTAATTTTCTATAAATTTCTAGAATATTTTTTTCACTTGGAAGTTGTGGGGAAGGATGTGTAGATAAATGAAAAAAATATATATTTCAATGCATTTTAATTCCAGGCTATAAGGCAACAAAAGGTGAAATTTTTAAAAGGGGGTGTAGACTTTATATAGGCACGGTAGATATACATTTAAAAATTGAAAATGGAAAATGTTGTAACTTTTATGTTATGCATTTTACAAATACAATTGCAAGAGAAGATTAAAAATGAAAAAGATCTCATTCTAATTTCTTACTTTTTCTTAGTGTATCTCTCTCTCTCTCTCTCTCTCTCTCTCTCTCTCTCTCTCTCTCTCTCTCTCTTGCAGCTCTCTGAAATAAACACCGCACTCTCTGTATACCTTTGAGAATTGTGTTTGCATAACTCAATTCGACTCAAAGAAGCGAGTGGCTGTTTAATTGAACAGCTGGAATCGGGGCATTAGGAAACACCCCCACCACGAAGTGTCGATTGTTGGATAGCTACCCATTAATTCAGCTCGGAATGAATGACAGGTAAATTCCACAATGAAAGAATACAAAACGTTATTGAAATCTATACCTCTCAGCACCTGCTGTCAAACAGACACGCTGTTTAGCGTGTAAGTATGCGGATTGTTCCATGATTAAAACCTCCTCGGTCGCTTTGGCTTGTGTTGACAGCATGCTTAAAGGTATATATTAAACAAAAAATACTGGCGCTGGAAATTGAGTTGGTGTTTTGTGTTGATTTTTTTTTTCCTTTTTTCATACCGCGCTAAATGCCTGCGCTTGATTCCTGTCTGCAGGGTCAGGTTGAGTTTGCGTGCTCACTGCAGCCAGTTACTGTTTTATTGTGTTTCATAGAATTTACACTTTTTAATTCATATAGGATTAAATAAGGTCATATTGAGATCTATAAAAAAAACACACACACAAAGGAGGGATTCCATCTAATACAGCTGCTGTTATCGTGTTCATGAACCTCAAAAAAAAAAAAAAATCTACAAACAAACTTAAGTAAACAGTTCAAACGGGGGTGTATTGAAAACGGCAAAGTGCAGGCCCGAATGACTGACGTGTAGATTGAATGAAGGATTATAAATAAAGGATTCCTTTTGGGCGTTCTGTATAGAATTCTGGAACCCTTTGAAAGTAGTGGATAGGTTTTGGTGCAGCACCGTGTGCAAAGCGGGATTCTGAAATGGAACACGTGTGGTTACATAATTTAATTCCTTTTTCTGGGATATTCTTGTACAACATGCTTCCATCATTTAAGTTTTCTTTAAACTTTAAATTAATATTTTCACTATTAGTACTACGAATAATAATAATAATAATAATAATAATAATAATAATAATAATAATAATAATAATAATACATTAAAATGAAGGATGGGTATATACGATTCATTGTTTATGTGTATTAACCATTTGACTTTTCAATTTAGTGGTTTTGTCAAGTCCGCTGATTTATAGTCATGTCTCACCACATGGTGGCGCTACCAAGTGTTGCTTTTTTTTTTTTTGTATGTGTAAACTCGCTTCCCACCGTCGTGTGCGTTCTTTGTGGTTTTGAAACCCTATTCATTTTCTCTAACGAGGCCTTCTTCTTCTTCTTCTTCTTCTTCTTCTTCTTCTTCTTCTTCTTCTTCTTCTCTCTCTCTCTCTCTCTCTCTCTCTCTCTCTCTCTCTCTCTCTCTCTCTCTCTCTCTCTCTGGTGACTATACCTCGTCTGCCACTTAGAGGGCAGCCCGTCAAAGTGTTTCTGCTTTGTGTTCACATATGGCTTTGAACAACGACGTAGAAATCAGATTTAATGAAATATACGTTTTAGTAACAAATACATACAGAAAAATCACATCATGTTAATTGAAAAGTAAAGCAACGGTGTACAAGAAAAAACAAAAAAAGTTATTTTCCTTATTTTGTGGCATACACCATTAAGAACGCGTTACATGTGCAAGTCGTATCCACATGTTGAACGCAATACTATAACGCGTTTATTTAAAAAAACAAAGCATCGATACAATAGACCTCTATCGGTAATTAAACACTCGCGATCCCCCTCTGCTGGAGGTCTTTATAAAATATGAAGACGAGGCCGCTAATCTATAACCTTACGTGCCGCAGTAGGGACGTCGATGGAATTTCGTATACCAATGAGCGTCATTAACATTCTGATTCTTGGGAGTTCTACAGCGTTCGAAGATTTGTACAGCTTTTGGGCTGTAACCGGGACCTTAATTGTTGTGAATAGCCTACCAAGTGACGTTTTTCTATATGTATGTATGTATGCATTATATATAGGATAAGAGTTACAAAGCGCCATGCAGTCCATTATTTGGTCTATAGGGGATAAACTGTTGTACCATAATGTCTGGAGAATATGTTAAAATGGAAGTAAATGCCAGGCCTTGTTATGTAAATATACCTACAAGTATACCGCCTCTCTGGGTACAGTCTCTGTGATAAGAATGCTCCCCTGCGTATTTGTTTGTTCCGCTAACGGCTTTCTGTGTAATACTTGTCTGCGATTTGAAGTGCCTTAATGGACGCATTTCAGATTGCACAAGATTGTACAGCGCCAGCCCGGTTCTCATTAACACGTGGATCACACACTGAACGAATGCTTCAGGACTCGAAGCAGTGTGACGTCGATAAGGTAGCCGAATGCTGAGAGATTGCTTCTTCGGGAGAGAAGCCGATGGTAGACGATTAAGAGGCTCCAATCTGATGCAGGCGCATTACTGGCACGCCGTTGCTTCATATCTATGGATCTGAAGGCCGAATCTATTCACAGTTATCTTAACTATGGCAGGCTACTTGTTGGCAAAGTTTTAACAGTTTTACTGAATTTTGGTTGGCGAAAATAATTTCTCTGGTGGTGTGTGTGTGTGTGGTGTGTGTGTGTGTGTGTGTGTGTGTGTGTGTGTGTGTGTGTGTGTGTAAAGTCATAATATATCATGAAAATAGTTGGAAAAAGTAATTTTGGAAACATAATAAATATATAAAGTAGTATACGTCTCAATCTTGCACTGAACTTTTGGCCCCGCTGCCATTGCTTTTCCCCTCAGTGCTGTGGCAGTACACACCCTGCCATGTAACAAATGACTGTGGGCGTCATATTGTTGTGTCTCCCGTTGTCAACAACGTGTAACAACAAGTAAATAAACCCGGGACACTTATGTCTCCCTTTGGAACTGACGTTTTTATTAAGAGGAATATCCTCGTGTTCATTGGGGCGAGATTTAATAATTAGTCATTTCCTCGATTGCCAAAAATATAGAGGCCTATTGCACCCCGTTCAGCCTGAAGAAGGAGATCCACGGCAGCTGGAAACACTATGGGAACTGCAAAGGTACATATGGAAGACGCAAAAGCACGATGACCTCAATATGAACCGGATCCCAATATCTCCCCATATAAAGCAACGACAAAAAAAAAAAAAGTATTTTTGACCCTGCTTTTTTTTTCATTTTTACGTTCTTTCGACAAAGAATTATATTTCTAAAATAATAATAATAATAATAATAATAATAATAATAATAATAATAATAATAATAATAATAATATTATTTAATAATGACAAGGGACGTTGCATGACTACCAGAAGGCCTACTGTCTTGCTAACCTCTTTTCTGTAATCAGTTCGTTGATTAAATGAGATACACCCCATTTCCAGAATTGGCGCAGGTTCGTATGCGGTGTCTTCAAAACCAGGTGCTAAACAAATTTCCAACGAAAACTGATATCGGATGGGACAGACGGGCCACCGGCTTGCTATTGAAAAAACAAGCAAACTAACAAACGCACTGTTTCAATCAATGCGTGTGTAAATACATTACCAAATACTAATGCTGTCTATAGACAAGAACATTCCCCCCATGCGCGTTACAGAAACGAGTGACGTGACTGCAGTCCTTGGATGATTATGTTTGTTTTCCAATGGAAAGAGCTGTGCCTACCTTAGACCTTGGGTTACGTCTGTTTTTAAGGACGAACTCAAAACGTAGCCATGTACCATATTCCCATATATATATATATATATAATATATATATATATATATATATATATATATATATATTATATATATAAATATATATATATATGGAGGTTATTTACTTTGAAGGAAAAACAAGTGTTGAATAATTCTTACTTTTTTTCACTCTCCTTAAAAAAAGAGGTCTTTGAAGATCGAATTGACGTATACGTGTTGTTATCAGATTGATGGGTTGGGATTGATTGAAACCTCATTGTCATGCAGATGTCAGCCGTTTGATGGATCACTACGGTGAGCTGACAAACTTCGGGAGGTCCCCAGCCATTGGTCGGGGTCGGGTCACCTGACCGTCCCGTTCAGTGATATGGTCACTGGGAAGCCTAGAAATGTATAGATGGAAGTTTTTACAGCTTTGATATAGTACCCAGAGGTTGTAGGGCAGGAGAAATCTCCCCCAAAAATACAAGCTGACCCTCCTCCAGCACTGATGGACAACACCAGAATGAATTCTTTCCTAGAGTACACAATTTGTAACCGCGGGGCGAGCACCTACTCGCCCAAGACTGGGTACCCCCATTTGGATCAAGGGATCGCGGCTTCCTTTCCGCCCTGCTCAGGCACAGCCAGTGATAGCTATAATAACGCTGATGGACGCTTTTTCGTGGGAGGGAGCGCACCCGCCGCCTCCGCCTCTCAGCATCAGCACCAGAATCCGGGCTATCCGCATCATGCCAACATGGGGCTGCCCTACGCCAGTACCGGCCCGGCCGGGTACGGCTCCCAAACATGCCCAAACCAGGAGTATGGGCACCAGTACTATCTCAGTCAAGAACAGCAGGACGGGGTCTATTTCCAGACCTCCGGATATTCTGGTACCAACACTGGGCCCAATTTAGGCGCACTGGCTGGTTACTGTGGGGTACCTGCGACAGTCACCACGAACCAGTATCAGCCGCCAGCCTGTGCCGGCTCGGATCCCCAGCAGAGCTATCTGCAAAGCTCCTATGCCAACGTGTCCCCAACTCAGCGAGGAGAGAGGGATCTGAACTGCCACCCAGATCAGGGTTCATCCGGGCAAACCTTTGACTGGATGAAAGTTAAAAGAAACCCACCGAAAACAGGTCAGTATGGTTATTATTATTATTATTATTATTATTATTATTATTATTATTATTAGTAGTAATATCATCATCATCATCAGTCAACTACGCAGTATAATTTATTAGCTTTGAGTATTACCTCAATAGCTAACTAGCTTCCGAACTGTAAATTATATTTACCTATATAACCCTCCAATATCAGAACTTGCCAAAAACTCTTCACACACACCCGGGAGATCACTCATTAGTACTTTCTATTTATCGTGGGGGGGGGGGGGGTTATGGGGGGTGGCGGTGAGATTTTTTTTTTTTAAAGTAAACGCTTTTGAGATTGCGGTTCTATTGATGTATTTCTTTGATTGCGTATTTATTTAATTGCCTGTTCAATTGGTTTGCATTAATCCCACACTGTAGAGTTTCGCAACACTATGCTGACTGACAGTATATACAGTTTCAATTGTGCAGAAGCCTTCAGACTCGGTTTTTGCCACCAGTCGGTCCGGCTAATGCATTGACCAGCTTTGGTTTCAAAACACTCTCGGAATGATGTGTGTGTGTGTGTGTGTGGGGGGGGGGGGGGGGGGGTCTGAACCCTCCCTTCATCGTCCCAGTAATATATTATGAAAAGCTATATTAACCCAAACGCACTTGAACAATATCTTATCTCATACAGGCTATTGAACTGCAAATTCACTTCACAAATCAACCCCCCCCCCCCCCCCCCCCCAGTACACACGAATCCACTCACAGAGACAGATAAGGAGGAGCTTAAACACAGCCAACATTTTTTTCTAATGTATTATTTATCACTTCACAACAATTCTTAATTCAACTCTCTGTATCATAACTTTTTTTTTATTCAACAGCTAAAGTTGCAGATTATGGTCAACATAATACCATCAGGACGAATTTCACAACCAAGCAGTTGACGGAACTCGAGAAAGAATTCCATTTTAATAAGTACCTGACCCGGGCCAGGCGCGTTGAGATCGCAGCCACACTCGAACTGAACGAGACCCAGGTCAAGATCTGGTTCCAGAACCGACGGATGAAACAGAAGAAGCGAGAAAAGGAAGGCTTAGCTCCGCGAGTCAGCAGGGATTTGTCAAAAGACTTGGGAGACAACTCGGACCAGTCCAGTTCGTGCTCACCCGACGCATCTCCAAACTCAGCATCTTCATAAAAAATAATAAAATAATAACTTAAAGACTTCACCATTGAATACGAATAAGAAAACATACCAGAAAACATATCCCCCAAAAAAGGCGTGTCTTTGAATATTTCTTATTCGCCTATACTGAAGATTACTGCAATGATTAATTACAAACTGTGTTGATCACCGCAGGGGCTCTTGCTGTGCCCTGAACAGAGTCATAGGAAAATGCTTAAAGAAAGACGCGTTTTTACTGTACAACCACATGAGCTCAGGGACTGTATTCTGCCTGTGAAGTTGGAAGCGCACTTTCTCCCTGTTTACACGCGTTAACGCCCGCAAACTTCGTTTCAGTATTAATGAAAGATTATACATGAAAAGGAGGAGGTGCTTTCTGGATGAAAAAAAGTCTGTAAATATTTGTAGCCTTAATGGAGTCTATACCTCAGAGTTTTCTATTAAACGTGTATTACGAAATTGCAGGGAGCCAATTCGGCAGTGTAAAGATGTTTGAGGTTTTTTTTTTTTTTTTTTTTTTGGTAAAATGCAGGACGGTAGTTGTTGGTTTATTATATAGTTGTTTTTTTTTTTTTTTAGCTATGATGTAATGTTTTTTTTTTTTTATTGTGTATTTTTTTGTTGCAACTTACAGGGTCCTTAAGCTATACAGTCCATAGCGTCTAAGATTAATTACAATTAATTAATTAATTAATTGGAGCATCTATAAATATGCGTTCTGCTCTTTGCACTATTGACGAAGCCAGGGTAATACTTTCTTCATGGATAATTGTTCAAGCGACCACGAGGATAATAATAATAATAATAATAATAATAATAATAATAATAATAATAATTTAGCAGTGCAATAGGCAGGTTTTAATTGTATTAATCTAGATAATTCAATTGTATTTGTTTGTATATATAAATCATTTTCTTTGTATCTTTGTCTGGAACAATAAAACTGCAAACTGTTCTAAACAGAACGGAACATTCTGGATTCTGTTGATTCCTATCGAATATAGATTCATGTGATGTTCAGGTCTGTGTAATGGTTCTTTATGGAATGCAAAATCAGTGCCCCAGAGCCACGCCATATGAAAGATAGAGAATTTGATAAGAAATACGAGGTACGCTTTTCATGTAGGTACTGGGCGCCAGCTAATTTCAGATGTATTTATTTGTATTTAAAGACAATGGGGAATAAAATGAAATGACACAGGTTAATAATCTAGCAATAAACACTGGGTTGCTTATTATAGGTGAGATTCAGGGGCCTGTTAAAAATGTCTTAACACTGCTGTAATGTTACACATGTGAGTCTGTGAATGTACTGAGTTTTATCAGTATCTCGTTTTATTTTATTTTTGTATTTTTATTTTTTTTATTGATCAACATGGTTGTAAAAATTAAATTCAGCTTTTTGTAAACTGTGAACTACCTCGAATAATAAATAAAGACTTAACTTTTTTTTGTCCTCTGAAAATGTTGTTTTTTGTTTGTTTGGGTTTTATTGGCTTGCAGAGATAATAAGAGTAAATAATAATCTCCCAGTCTGTTGGTATAAATTGTATAAATTGCACAGAAAGATGTTACACGGATAATACTTTCATTGCACCCTTTGCAATCAGCTATGGCGTATCGATTTCGTAAATAATTCGTGTTATTGATCAGGCAGAAGGGGTCGTTTAAGTGGCTCCTCCATTTTAACCCTTGTATTAGGAAGAATCTGTCGCGGTGAGCCAATCTGTCCGCGGGAAAACATTTCATTTAAGACGAAATGCAGTCGCTAGATACCCGATAACTTCCTAGTCGTTAGGGGTTTAATTAGCAGATGTTTGGTTTCACTGTGCCACGCAGGAACACTTTACTGCAACACAAACCAATCTGAGGCAATCCGTTTGGAATCACAAAGTCTACTAAACAGGTGTCTTGAGCGATTAACGAAAATAAAAACAGAAACAGATTAAAATGTGTGCATTAGCAATTTAACCATGGTTCATTGTTTTTATATACATGTATATTATATCAACCATAAAATAAATCATATATATATATATAGATATAGTATATGTATATAATATTATTATTATAAATATTTCTATATATATATCTATATATATATAGATTGTGGTCTATTGTATATCAAAATTAAACGCGTTTGTCATTATGCAAGTGTCTGTATGTACGACAGTGTGGAATGTTGCAGTAAACCCCGGATGCCACCCCGCACTGACCTTTTTACCTCGAGTGCCTCTGGGGTTTCTAAATATGTAAACAGGGGCCACTTGCCTGGGAACGGATTTCCAACTTCAGACACACACACACACACTGACACACACACACACACACACACACACACACACACACACACACACACACACACACACACACACACACACACACACACACACACACAACACACACACACACACACACACACACACACACACACACACACACACACACACACACACACACACACACACACACACACACACACTGACACACACACACACACACACACACTGACACACACACACACACACACACCACACACACACACACACACACACACACACACACACTGACACACACACACACACACACACACACATACACACACAGACACACACATACTGACACACAGACACACAGACACACACACACACACACACACACACACTGACACACACACACACACACACACTGACACACACACACACACACAGACACTCACACACACACACAGAGTGCATTCTTCAAATTCAAGCTGTCTTTAAACTATTGTATTATGCAATACTATTACAGCATGTGTCACATTCACAATAAGGTCGGAGACGCAGAATGTTTATATAATGCGATCTCTGTACATTATTGCATTGGTTCTGTTTCAATCGGTACTCAATACAAATTTGTGCAGGCTGCTACTTAGGGTTATTCATGTGTTCACATTGAAAATCTAATCATATCCAGAAAAAAAAAAAAAAATCAAACTTGTTATATTTTTAATAACACAAACATAATTATTTATCTGGATTTTTTTTAGGAGGAATTATTAATAATAATAATAAAAAAAAAACAAAACAATTATAATAAGCGGTTATAAACTTTAAAAGAAAGTCTGTCAGAATTGAAGCAAATATACTTATAGATGGATAGCTTCATATTTTCTTTCTTTTTTTTTATATTTGTGTTTCTAAAGACTTTAAGTGCTCGATGCTTCTCACGGCTCCTTGGGAACAAAGAGGTGTGGAAAAGCTGAGTTAATGATTGGTATCGGCCTCGCCAAAAGGAGAGAGCCAGGACTAGAGATTCACAAAACCAAGGGAAAGGTGCCGCCAGAACGTCACAGTTTAGGTAAACACAGAATGTGTTTGATTTGTATCTGACTGTCCAGATAAACGTTTTGGAGCTTTTGAAAAAAAAGCTCCAAAACGTTTCATGCGCTGGATTTAATAGTAAACTTTTCATAAACTTTATAGCATAACTTTGTAGTAATCCTTCCTTTAAAAAAGCGCACAAGTATTTTTTTTGAAGGGTTTAAATTGTTGTCCTGGCTTTTGAGCATGTGTTGTTCGACACGGTGGTGTTGATTCCGGCCGTCCTGTCAAAGCGTTTGTCTTTTCGATATGATGTCTTTTGATCTAAAAGCCGCTTTAGGTAACAATATCACAGGCCTTCCTCTCAGATGGGCAACCTTTCTTTGTCATGCATTCACTTTTTTTCTTTCTTTTTGTTTTTGTTTCTTGTAACGAACCGATTTTCATATGAAACACTAACCCCTCCTAAATAAACAGTCCGATGCATGCTTTTTAAAATGCGGGGGGAGGGGGCAGGGGGGCATAAAATAAAGTTACATTTAACTGTAACATTGAAATACAACAGTTTTGTATTTTGCATATGCAGAATAACAATAAAGGTCCATTCTGTAACTTTTCAGCATCCATTCTTTATTATACACACGCACGCACACGCACATAACAATCAATCAATGTTTATTTTATATAGCGCCTTTCATGGTGGAACACCATCACAAAGCACCTTACAAGATGCAGGAAATAAAAGAAAGTCAATAAATAAAAGTTTAACACATATATATATATATATATATATTATATATATATATATATATATATATATATATAATATATATATCTATATAATATATCAATATATATCGTTAACACATACAATGTTTGTGTTTGTATGTGTGTGCTTGTGTAATAATTATTTCAATACAATGAGTATTCTTCATTTTTTCTTCATAATTTGGGTTGATTTAAAACCAATTCGACTGGAATTATAAATATACCCAAATATGGCCAATATTTCCTAAAGAAAACAAACTAAAAAAACATATTTTTTTTTCTCTGCACAGAAGCCCTGTCTAACCTCATTGAACCTGACGTGAACTATTAAAGGATAACGACAGAGCTCAAGAGTTATTCAACCCGATGAGTTCATTCTTCAAGAATTCACAAGTTTCAGACTGCTGGCGCTATTTGAAGTGCGTCCAAATTAGCTCTTTGCTTCTTCAACTTAAAGAGAGAGAGAGAGAGAGAGAGAGAGAGAGAGAGAGAGAGAGAGAGAGAGAGAGAGAGAGAGAGAAAGAGTTTTGACAGCGCAACAATTTCAATTCCAGTTTTATCGCGCTATGCACCTTTCCCTGTGTGTCTAGCATAGCATATGACAGGTGAAGCATATAAAGAGCTGCAAACACACCTAAAGTGAGACAGTTGAGGGGAGTTTTTGTCTTAGCATTTTGGTAGAGAGCCTCGCCTAACATTCTACAGTTACATTGGGCTGTGACAGCTTCATTTCAACTCCAGGCCTCTGTGGGCTGCTTCAATATTTACTCAGGCAGACAGGTTTGCCCAGGGCCTGCCTCAAACGGCCTTGTCCTGCCAGCTCTCTCTCCCTTAGGCCCAGGTTCACCAAAAGTTCAGGCTGAAATTAATTCACCAAAGGCTGGGTCAAACTGTCAAGAAGGATCCTAGATGGGCTCTCCTCTTCTGCAGGGTCAACCGCAGGTCTCCCCGCCCCCCTCAGCGCTCTCTCCCTCTCCTGCTGGGTTCAGATCAGTACCTGTTTCCACTCCTCACGCTGTGCTAACTTCCAACCGAATTTTACATTTTTTAAAATGTTATCCAACCGCCGCCAGTATCCGCCTAATACGGCCATTATATGCTCTATAATAAACAAAAAACGTTTTAAAAAAGCAAACAAATAAACAACAACAACAACAACAACATTTAGCTAAACGCCTTTGATTTGGGGAGGTCAAAGTTCAGCTGTGTTTTGTTTTTGCTGAATAAATGAATAGATAATCCGTTTTGCGGTGTCAGACCACGTCTGCGTGTATATTTAGAAGTAAGCTGTAGTTTCTAACCCGGGTAGAGTCCATGCATTCTTGAACTTGATATAACATTGAGCTGGTCTGTCATTATTAGTTTTTTTTAAAATAACAATTAGATTTGTGTACAATATGATTAAACCATTTTTTTTTCTAAAACTTTATACATATGGAAAGTATGCTATAAAGTTAGTATAACATTTTCTAAGTATACCCCCTTATGTAAGTACGATTAATTTAGACACATTAAAAAAAATAATAATAAAAACAATTTGGTTTACCGTCTGCTGCAATAAGCAATAATATTCACAGTGTGAAAAATAAAACTGACAATGCAAAATAACTTCAAAATAGACAGAGGCATTTCAAAATAATCTAAACGAATACAATACAAAATTCAAAATGTAATTTAAAATCACTGGAAGCTCACATCTTACGAATATTAAACGACTTTAGTTCGTTTTAAACACTGCTGGTTAATTTAAAAATATGTTGCATAAATCAGTAATTTTTGTTGCGTTTTTCAGTATGCCGGAATTGAAAAGTCCCTTGGCACAATACAGAAAAAGGGGTTGTATTAAGGACGTGGACACGCCTACTAGGGGCGTGGCTCTCACCTCCTTCCAAACAATAATTAGCATATCTGAAAAACTGTTTGAATCAAAAGCCTATAGTGTCACATACGATATTAATTCGATTTAAAATTGTAAACGTGTACATTACAGCCAATATCCGTTCAGTAATCGCCATTCCCCGGAGCTTGTTGAATTTTTTTGTGTAATAATAAATCACTTTTGTTGTTTACTTGCCTAGACCCTCTTATAAACCTCCAGCAAACTAGCACCTAATAACTAACACCTAATTTCAAAGTTATAGTTATAGTAATATATTTAAACGAACACCCAATGAACCATTTAACAGATTTATTTTTAGTATTTCACTATATATTTAAAATCAAACTTCGTGTAGCGTGCGTGTGTGTGTGTGTGTGTGTGTGTGTGTGTGTGTGTGTGTGTGTGTGTGTGTGTGTGCATATTATCCTATTACCCGATAAAAAAAACTATATAATTCAAATATTTGAAACAATAAATTTTATTGCAAAGCAAATATACGAATCCATTAATAAAAGTCTGTACAGTCATGACTAACCATTCTTTCTCGTTGGTCCGATTACATTGCGCGCTTTCTTTCTGCAATGTCTATTGCTCTAATACGAAGTCTGTGCGGTTGATATCTGGCACTCTTTAAAATTAGGCGGTTGATTTATTTGGTCGTGTAAGCCAATTTGAAATTGAGAACTTTCTGGAACGTGTTCATAAAGACCGCACAGCTGGAACTTAATTATCATCTCGGCTGTTTTCTGTAAGCGTGTGTGTGAGGATCAAGCTGAAGAGATTAATTTCGGTCTCAAGTGAAGGAATTTGCACTATTTTCACATTACGAGTCATGACTACAAGTCGAGGGAAGAAGAGTGAGCGTTGAATATAAATACTGCTTAATTTGTAAAGAAAGAGAGGCCAGCCGGGGCTCAAGCAATGACAGTAATACCGTCCTTCAAGAAGCGCGCATTCAAAATCACACCACGTTTATTTGAAAGAGAATTGCACTTACCAGTGTTAGATGTTTACAATCACTTATTCTACGTCAGATACAAAGTAATGCGTGCAGAATAAATAATTAAAGGAAACCGCAGGACAAATACATAATAATAATAATAATAATAATAATAATAATAATAATAATAATAATAATAATAATAATAAAGTTTTGTTATGGTTTTGCATTTAAATTGTTTAAAATGCATTCAGAGGACTCCAGAAGGACGTAATAAAATTCCCCACGAACACTGGTTTGACCCACGGTCTGCATATAAGCGATATGCAACAGAAGCCGCTGGTAGATTACAAAAGCAATTAATTCAATTTAGGTAATTGTTATCTTAGTATGTTTTTATTCTCTATTAATTAAATGATATTCATTGAAAAAGGCAAGAGAGAACCACATCTACACGCAACAACTTGCAGACTGGGTAATATATATATATATTATATAAGATATATATATAATATATATATATATATATATTTCATCGTACATACATAATTTTTGAATTCATAAATATGGTGTCGGTCTTCTAATACTAAACTCAATGCACAATAACACATAGCCCCTAGAATCTCATCACTTGATCTTTGCAGCGGCAGGCCTATGGGGGCTGGATTCTGATCAACTGTTGATCTACGTGGTCTGTGGTTTACTTAACTAATCATAAAATGAAGTGTTACATGGTTAAATGCAAGCTTGTAGTAGTGTGTGTGTGTGTGTCAGTGTATCAGTGTGTGTGTGTGTGTGTGTGTGTGTGTCAGTGTGTGTGTGTGTGTGTGTGTGTGTGTGTGTGTGTGTGTGTGTGTGTGTGTGTGTGTGTGTCAGTGTGTGTGTGTGTGTGTGTGTGTGTGTGTGTGTGTGTGTGGTGTGTGTGTGTGTGTGTGTGTGTGTGTGTGTGTGTGTGTGTGTGTGTGTGTGTGTGTGTGTGTGTGTGTGTGTGTGTCAGTGTGTGTGTGTGTGTGTGTGTGTGTGTGTGTGTGTGTGTGTGTGTGTGTGTGTGTGTGTGTCAGTGTGTGTGTGTGTGTGTGTGTGTGTGTGTGTGTGTGTGTGTCAGTGTGTGTGTGTGTGTGTGTGTGTGTGTGTGTGTGTGTGTCAGTGTGTGTGTCAGTGTGTGTGTGTGTGTCAGTGTGTGTGTGTGTGTGTGTGTGTGTGTGTGTGTGTGTGTGTGTGTGTGTGTGTGTGTGTGTGTGTGTCAGTGTGTGTGTGTGTGTGTGTGTGTGTGTGTGTGTGTGTGTGTGTGTGTGTGTGTGTCAGTGTGTGTGTGTGTATCAGTGTTTGTGTGTGTGTGTGTGTGTGTGTGTGTGTGTGTGTGTGTGTGTGTGTGTGTGTGTGTGTGTGTGTGTGTGTGTGTGTGTGTGTGTGTGTGTGTGTGTGTGTCAGTGTGTGTGTGTGTGTGTGTGTGTGTGTGTGTGTGTGTGTCAGTGTGTGTGTGTGTGTGTGTGTGTGTGTGTCAGTGTGTGTGTGTGTGTGTCAGTGTTAGTGTGTGTGTGTGTGTGTCAGTGTGTGTGTGTGTGTGTGTGTGTGTCAGTGTGTGTGTGTGTGTGTGTCAGTGTGTGTGTGTGTCAGTGTGTGTGTGTGTGTGTGTCAGTGTGTGTGTGTGTGTGTGTGTGTGTGTGTGTGTGTGTCAGTGTGTGTGTGTGTGTGTGTCAGTGTGTGTGTGTGTGTGTGTGTGTGTGTGTGTGTGTGTGTGTGTGTGTCAGTGTGTGTGTGTGTGTGTGTGTCAGTGTGTGTGTGTGTCAGTGTGTGTGTGTGTGTGTGTGTGTGTGTGTGTGTGTGTGTGTGTGTGTGTGTGTGTGTGTGTGTGTGTGTGTGTGTGTGTCAGTGTGTGTGTGTGTATCAGTGTGTGTGTGTGTGTGTGTGTGTGTCAGTGTGTGTGTGTGTGTGTGTGTCAGTGTGTGTGTGTGTGTGTGTGTGTGTGTGTGTGTGTGTGTGTGTGTGTAATGCACAGGGTTTTTCTGTGTCCCTGCTTCTTATCAGTCATCAGGTGCCGGTAGACATGACGTTTGGTCCAGTCCAGATCAAAGGTTATCAGAGAAGCGAGAATGCCTGCCTTCAGTGTGCAAGGTTTGAGGAATCACAGGCCATGTTTTAAACAAACCCTATTTTTTGAGAAATGCCAGCAAATAAACTAATCTGTTCAGTACACGTAAAAAAAAGAAAAAAAAAGAAAAAAGATTTGTTTTGGTAGACGGGCAAGTACTTTCTGTAATGGCTGACTGCAATAATATATTATATATGCTGATAACAGCGGAAGATGAATGTAGTTTTTTGATAAGTATTTTGATACAGAACCCAATAAACAGTTCCCTAAGGCACATTGTTACAGTTCAGTGCGGTCTTTTGTCTCTGGTATTCACACATCGTATCTTTTGTTTTATCATCGAGGTTTCTTATCTGTACTTTCACTCAGAACGCGCCTTTATACGGGTTCAGACACACGCCGAGTATTTAATGCAAACGTCTATTCGTCCGCTCTCTCGTCTCATGCACTGCTGTCAACATTTATTGTCCTATAAGCTGTACTACTACTACGAAATAATAATAATAATAATAATAATAATAATAATAATAATAATAATAATAATAATAATAATAAGGGCTTTCACAACAACTTCTTCTAAGTGTTAGTCGTATTCTTATTAACACCAGGAAGAAGTCACAAACAATTGCATTTATCAGAGTTAAAGTTATTTATTTATTTATTTAGCTTTTAAGAAGAGTATAGTAAAGGACAAGTCGAGTCTATCTTAAACGACTGCATTGCTCCACACTAGTTTTGGAACAGTAAGTTGTGTAAAAAAGAAAAAATTAGCAAACCCGAGTTATGGTGATTATAATGGTATTAAAAATTAGCTAATTATATTGTGTTATAATCTTTTATAATAGCTCCCTGTGCCACCCCTCTTCTATCAGAGCCTGCCCTAGTCTCACTGTGTCTCACCTCAGTGTGTGCACAATGGATTAACTTCATCAATCTTTCAGCTCAACACACAATTGCTAGGGTTTGATTCTGTACACAAGGTGGGTTCCTCAAACCCCCTCTGACCTTTATTAGCTAACCTTTCACAGGGACGTTTACCGAGGGCATGTTTGCCCCTGAGTGCTTGAGTGGATCCCTTTAGCATCAGGTAGGCTTGGTGGTCTAGTGGTTAAAGAAAAGGGCTTGCTTGTGACCCCGAGGCAGGCACTTAACCTCCTTGTGCTCTGTCCTTGATAAGAACTATTATACAACGTTGTATGGACATTCTTTAATATATAAAGTACCTTATATTGGTCAGCATCTTTCTATATATAATAAAATAATAAAATATAATAAAAACTGAACCAAAAAATAAAGGATCTCAAAGCAGGAATGTGGCTCTATTTTAGAACGCCAGGAATATTTTTTATAACGTAGCTATACATACACGAAAATGTAATTAAACGCCAACAAAATATCTTTTTTTTTAGCGATGAAAAGCAAATGCATTTGACAGCGGCCGACAAAGCGGGCCCGCTCCGCTCTCCCATAATGCGGACGAATTCTCGCTCTCCAGTCAAGTCAACAGGTGAGATAGAGTAAGGGCAGAAGGATTGATAGTGAAGAGGGGGCATTTTAGACACTTGGGCTGCGGCATCAACACCAGCACTTTGCCTTGGTTGGGTCGTATCATGGCCCGTCGCCCTTTCCAGGCGCTGACACACGACGAGAGCTCCCGGGTACTTGACGACCACTCACGCCCGAACTGTGTGGACAGGTGAGCAGAGATTATGGTACTCGAGTGTCGAGGCTTCTCGTCCTCTGGCACTCAATACACCGACAACAATTGATAATATTGTCACAGATTGGAAATTGTGTTTTACTGGTCGCTGAAGAAAAATAAAAGGCACAGACTTCTCATTTTCCAGAAGCTGTTTGCCATAATTAAAAAAATAAATAAATAAACAATAACAATACTAATTTACAAAAACTGCAATGTAACCAGGCCCAGAGATGTTAAAATAGACAATAAAGCATTTAATAGGTTTTATTAACACACACACACACACACACATAGTTTCACCCTATTTTAAATTCTAAAATTACAATACATTTTTCAAAAAATGCTACATAATACAGTTTGCCTTTAAAGATTTTAAATTTTAAAAAAATATTTAAATAATATCTCCATAAAAACTAATCAAGCATCCGGTGTAGTTATTTTTTGCCTTACTGAGCTCATAATAACCCTGCAAGGTCTTGTCTGGGTGTGTTGTGAAGCCCAGTGGTGTGCAAGTGAACATGCAACAACACTAGCTAACAGGTTAATTAACCCTAGATAGTCAACATTCAGAAAAGAGGGCTAGTCGTAAACTTTTCAGTCTGGATACTTCAAGGGCTGGCACATTGAAGATCGCTGTCTCTCTCCCTAATGTGTTTGCCCTGTGAAGCAGGCTGTAAACAGGTCAAGTGAGTGGGCTTTAAACAGGTCCATCCGTTCCAATTTCCAGTACCTGTCACTTCATCTTGTTAACAGACTTTAAAAGAGTGACCTGTTGGGATAATGATTAAACCAGGGTGCAATGGACTGAGTGTGTGTGGGTTTGATTTGAGGATCATGGAGTGGTGGGGTTGTAACTGAAGCAGGCAGATAGCAGCAGGGATATCACAGAATGTTTCCCATTGTTTCGTCCCCAAACCTATGAAGTCTGGAAAACCTCAGTGTGAGCAGGAGAAAAAAAAAGGACAGCGTTCCTTTCTGCTTTCGTACCGGCGAGACGCGGGCAGGGAGTGTTCTGTGCCAGGCCTACGTGTTTGGTTACATCACAATAAATAAAGGCAGCATTTTCCTAAAAGAAAGAAAAAAGAAGTCTTTCATTGGAAGGTATGTCCTGTTGCTTGCAGCTTTTTATACTTGCTCGGAGGTCAGTGTCACAAACCCTGCAATAAATCTCTTTGTTCATGTTTCGTACACGGCTGGTTGCTTTTTGTCAGGTCTTGGTTGCAAGTGTTTTATTGTGAAATAACCGCACTGCATTGCACATTGTATTTAAAGGATGTCCAGAAAAGGTCTCTATTCAAGGATGAACAAAATAATAAATAATAATAATAATAACAATAATAATAATAATAATAATAATAATAATAATAATAATAAACATGTTTTTAAGTTAAAGCTTTTTAAATGTTACTGTGACAGGGTCTATTTTAATGGCACAGGATCTTCTGATTTTGATTCCAATTTAAGCTTTCAATTAACTTGATCCATCATTATTAAGATCAATAAAAAAGGCCAAGAATTGAGTTAAAAAAAAAAATGAAATTTTTAGTTAGCTTGTAAATGAAAATGTGCAACACAGGAAGGAGGCCTTTAAGCATTTTGCAATCCTTCTTTCTTGGTGGTCATCAGGAACTTGAGACTGGGTCCTTTTACCACCATCCCCCCCCCCCCCCCCCCCCCCCCCCCCCCCCCCCCCCCCCCCCCCCCCCCACCCCCCCCCCCCCCCCCCCCAAAAAAAAAAAAAAAAACCTCCCCATGACATCATCCTAAATCACTTTAAAAAAAAAAAACCTTGAAAAAATATCAGTGTCCACAGTGTACCTAAACACAGTCTCTGCCTGGCGCAGCTGGGACTCGATGATATATGAAGTGTTGAAGCGTGTCTGCATGAGCTGTCAGTTTTCTCATAGCTATTGGTATCAATAAACAATGAGCCCCTTCCAATTATAGTTGCTGCAGAAACGCTACACCGTGGAGCACTAAGAGCAGAGGAGCTGGGGTCAGACCTGTGCGCTCTTTCCCCTTCCCCTCTCCTTCTCTGTGGGTTCAACGGGAAGTTAAAAGAAGGAGGGTCCTCTTCTTGTCCTCCGGCTAAACCATATGTGTTTCCCGACTTTCTTTTCTTGTTTGTCAACTACACTGCACTGGGTAACTCTTTACATCTGTATACTGTGCATACACACACATCACTACAATGCTATTATGCACAGTTGCAATGTGCCTAACGTGTACATCTTTTTGCACGTATATTATTATTATTTAGTCATTTAGCAGAGATGCTTTTATCCAAAGCGACTTACAGAAACCAGGGGGTGAGCTATGCATCAACAACTGTTGCTGCTGCAGAGTCACTTGCAATAGGATCTCATTTGTTTGACGTCTCATCCGAAGGATGGAGCACAAGGAGGTTGAGTGACTTGCTCAGGGTCACACACAGTGAGTCAGTGGCTGAGCAAGGATTGAACCTGGAAGCCCCTTTCTTTAACCACTGGACCACCAAGCCTCCTCCCTTTTGCATAGTTACAATGTACTTAATGTGTAAATCTTTTTGCATGATATATAGAAGGACACAGTTGCATCAGAAAAGGGTTAGGGTTATAAAAGATGTACACAGTAAGTACACTGTAACCTGGATGATGTCTCTGAAGTGATTCCCTCAGGGACATTTTCATGACAGTCCGCTCTGCAGCAGTCTGGTGGAGTTGTGAGCCAGCTGCTCTCTGACTGGTGGAATTCACTGAGAGTCAGGATGATCTGTTTCATCTTTTCATCACTGCGGTCTCTCTAATCAGCAAACATCTGCTTCCCGGGGAAGTGAACCTCACACTTTACTGCACTAGCATTCACTCCCGACGCAGTTGCACACAGAGAACTCTTCCAGAAGAAATCCCAGAATCACTGTTTATTAAAGATGTAGCTTCCTCTTTTTTTATTATTATCATCTAGAAAACAGAAATAAAAAAATAAAACCTGTGCAAATGGCCAGGAGAGATGTGTTGCTTTGCAGAGGTTGAAAAAATAACCCCCCTCCCCCACCCACCCCCAGTGAGCATTTGAAAGCAATTGGCCCATTCATCCGCTACGTTGTTTATAATGTCAGTGGAAAATTAGCAGGTGATCTACAGTAGTGTGCAAATTTATTAGAACGCCCCATTGCTTCTGTAGTTTATTGGACTGCTTGACAAAAGTACAAAAGCAAGTCTGTGTACCTTGAAGGAAAATGTAATCAAATTGCTCCAGAGGTTTTGAGAAAGTATATAGACACACGTCAGACTATGTTTTTGTACAGAAGTTCAAAGCACTGTTATAATTAAAATGCAAGGCTGCAATTAATGCATACTCCATAAGTTATCATTAAAGTAAGTACAGTATTTAGTGAAAGGTCTTCAAGGTAATGTTTCCTCACCCAAAATACATTTAGTAAATTACTCAGTGACCCAAATCCTTATCAGGAGCACTGCTTTACAAGAAACCCATTCCATGCAGGGTGGGTGGTTATTGCCAGGAGAACTGCAAGTAAACCCAAACAAGTAGATGTCGTTACAGGTTTTTTTTTTTTTTTTTTTTTTTTTTTTTTTATGGTCAAGTGGAGATTACAAACTAAGTAAGGCTCTCATTTCCACAAGAGGAAAGTGTTTCACAGCATGACAGGTGCAAGTGATCAGATCATACCAACACATACAGTATCAGCTCTTCACACAACAGCAAATGGGATTCACTGACATATTTACCAAGGTGTCACATTAGCACGATGAGCCATGGCTCCAGATGATGGACTGTATGTCTAGTCTCAGGAATGAGGCCTCCTCAGCATCTACTGTACTGCTAGTTAAGAGGGGGGGGGGGGGGGAGGTCCAAGAAAAAAAACTCATAAACAAACCTCAGCATCCCAAACAGAAGAGGAGTGGAAAGATACAAAAACAGGGAGGATTTCTTTTCACATGCGGATCATGTTCCTGCCTGGGTATTTATTTCAAGATTGAAGGGAGAATTTCGGACACACCAGCAGAAAAAAAAAAGATCATGCCCTTATGAGAAGAACACGAACGGGCCAGTCTCCCAAAATTGAACAGGATGGCACAGGGGCACTCGTACTACTTGCTGCACCCTTTATGTGTGGAACAGCACCATGTCAGTGTGCCACCTGTGAGTGATCTGCACCCCCCCCCCCAGAGCGTCCCATTGGTTTCCGATTCCATCATTCAGGCACAGCAGCCTGCTGCGCTGTCCATCTGGCTAGCGATGCCAACTTCACTCTGGAGACAGCTGCTTCTGAGGGGGAGACGATGTTTTACCAGCCTGTCAGCATGTAGTTAAACAAAACCCCCAAACTATGTACAGGAGAGAGTGAGAGAGAGAGAGAGAGAGAGAGAGAGAGAGAGAGAGAGAGAGAGAGAGAGAGAGAGAGATACCCATGCCAGGGACTGCATGAATTACAAACCATGGGTGAGGGAGATCCATCGCGGGCCGGCCAGCTTCTATAAATCAGGGGGATAATTAGGTGCAAAGCAGAGCTTAAGTACCCTCATCACTTTGATTAATATATTTGGCGAGCCCCGAGGCAGATGCAGTTGTTGTTTATGAGGACATGGTCATGTCACAGAGGGGGGTGATAGATCACAGCACACGAGGGCCTGAGCTGCCTCTGCTCCTGCTACTTAAAGGGGTTTTTGGCATCGCACAAGGCCACTTTTTTGTAATTACCTTTTTTTTTTGCACACTTTTTAGAGTATTGTCACTTTTTAATTATATTACAGGGATTTGGTAAGGGATTAAGGGATTAGAATGTGTTTCACCCGTATTCACTAGAAACAGTTGAGGCTTACAGTTATTTCGAAAGTGTCAACTCCAATTATATATATATATATATATGTAGTTGCAGTGGAAAGTATGATAACTTTATATGTGTTTGTTTATTTACTTGCTACTTAGCTTGGCTAGCCAGAGATTTCTAACCCTACGCAGCCCTGCTACGTAAGGGACAGATGTCTTTCACAAAGCGGGTAACCTTTCTTCATCCTTCCTGATTGGAAAATGAAAGAGATAGCATGAAGGTAAAGGAGAGGGTGAGGGGAGGCAGTGTCAAAATAAAAAGAAACGGTGTAATTATATTTATTTAAGAAAGCAGCTGAATGCTTTCTAAACAAGTGTAGAAGAAAGGAGGAGGGTTTAAAAAAAAAAAAAAGAGAAAAAAGCACTGAAAAGTCTTTGAGAGCTTGCTGCTGCTGCTTCTCGGGGGCTAGGCAGGGTGCAGAGCCCCAGGCATTGTTACTCCATCTCCCTGACAGGCCTGAGGCTCCCAGCACTTTGTGCGGCCTTCAGCGCTGTCACCCAGCCCGTTATTGATGGGAAAGGAAAGCGATTGAGGCCCAGCTTGCCAGCCTGACTCTCCTTCAGAGCAGGCCCTATTATGGGGACCAGCCAGGGAACAGTTCGTGAACCCTGCCAAATTGAATAATTGGTGCAGAATAGAGAAGACGCCAGGGTGGGTCCCGACGTACACTCCAAACCCGGTCCAAACCAGTTGGTGACAGGGGAGGGAGGGAGGGAGGGAGGGTGGTGGTGGTGGTGGTGGGGGGGGGGGGGGGGGGGGGGGGGGGGGGGGGAGGGTTGGTTTCCTCGACCAACCGTTCCATGTTAAGAGTTTAGTCTAAAGAAAATTCACTGCTCCTGGGGGGGAGGAGAGGGGGGGGGAGGGAGAGAGACAGCTGCAGATAGCAAGCAGCAGATGTTTAAAGAAAGAACGAAAGACACAATTTTTTTTTTTTTTTTAATTTTTTTTAAGATGCATTGCTGATTTAATTAGAAATCAGATTTTGGTTTCAGGAGACCATAGGGCAAAGTGTTGACTGAATCAGGTAATGCGTCCTGGCTTTAACAGGGCCCCAGAGGAACAAACCATAATTCACAGGGAGCAGGCTTGTTAAGAGGCTTTTGAAAGGTAGACTATAATGCAAACTTGTGAGATGTCGAGGAAATCAGAGCGTGGTTTTTATTGGGGAAATGGCTGTAAAACTGAGGGCTAGATTCTCAAAGCAAGCTTCTGCACTCCAGTTATTCAATAAAAGAAACCTAACTGATTTATTTTTTTTGGAACTATGTAGAAGATGTATAAGGCTGTGCATTACATGACTTTGAAGGTACAGCTCAGTCTGTATTTTGATATTAATTCTTTCTTTCTTTCATCTCTTTAAGAAGTTGGGATTAAAGAATAGAAAAGATCTGAGAAATGCTGTAAGAGCAGAGCCCACATGCTGGGTGCTGTTGTCCTGGGGTCCTTTACAAATCCAGCCTCCTGCTTCATTTCCTGGCCCTTAAACAAACCCCAGTGTAACAGCAATGTTACTCCGTGGGGAAGCGCAGTATCTGAGGGTATCAAAGAGTCTGGTCTAGTATGCAGCATTCATAGGCAGATGGGACATGGAGGGAGGAGAGGGTTTGAGGAGAAGAGGGAACGGGAGATTTTAGCTGGTAAGATATACAGGCTCATGTTTTCAAAGGGTTTACTCCACTCTTTAATGGATTCCTATTTAATGAAACAAAGAAAAAAAAACACACCTGTTAGTTTATACGTTTTGTATTTTTTTTCTTTTTTCGCCTTTAAAAAGTAAAATAAACAATGAAAAGGGCTGTGCAGTGGAGGTGTCCTGCTCCCTCCGGATCTGCCGTCAGCCACCAGCGGAGAGATTGTGCACATCAGCCAGTCTGTGGGGAGACAGTTGGTGACTGTGGAGGGGAGTGGGAGAAGCGGTGCCCTGAAGGACAGGAGTGCCGTGACAGAAGGTCATGCCTCCTGCCTCCTGCCTCCTGCCTCTTGCCACCACTCTGTACCTTTTTCACTGGGTGCTGACCAAACATACTTGAGCACCACATACAAACGCATCAGCTGTGCTCTGCTCGCTCTCTCTCTCTCACTCTCTCTCTCTCCAGTTCCCCCTCCAGTTCTTTAAGCATGTGAATTAAGTGGATAAATCAGAGTGCTGATTGTCTCCCAAGTCTAAAGCTGAAGGGAACACAAGGCCACCAGGGGAGGGGGGATTTGGGATTTAAATGATACAACAAAGGTTGCCTCAAATTAGATCTCCCGGTGGACTCCTGGAACCAGGGTTTCAAGCCACTGTTCTGAAAAAGCTGGTTCGTGTGACGTTACTTGATAAGCTTGGCTCGGAGAGGAGACAACTCTCCCCCAGCTGCGCTCGTCACTGAACTGGGGTTGGCAGTTGCCTGCTGCTCCCCCCCACCCCCCCACCCCACTGCCCCATATGCCAGGAGAGGTACCTGTGCACCTGCCGCCTTTTAATGAAGCCTCCTGGAAATGCTCCTCACGGATCACGGAGGAGTGAGCCAGCGGCTCCCAGGTCTGACAGCCTTGCAATCTGCATTTACACGCTGCCATTACTGGCGCTAACTAAAAGGGACAGGGGAACCTGGAGGGTTAACAGCTTAATTCAATTGCTTAGATTAGCATAGAGAAGCAGTGACGGCAGCAGCAGTATTTATAGAGGGCTGTGCTCCAGAGTACCCCATTTCCCAGCACCTTTACCGCTTGACGCGAGTGGAGCAAGGCTTGGCTTCTGAACCGCAATTTCTGAGCTGAGGGACTCTTTTTCCTGTCTTTGTATTTTTTATTTCCACTAGAGTTCCTGGTCACTTGATCTAAGTGAGTGCTGTCCAGTCAACTGATGTACATTGAGGAGGATCTAAGTAGTGCCACTGTTTAGATACTTAAAATCAGGCCTTGCTGCTTTGTGTATGTATGAGAATCGAACATCTAATCACATCAAGAGGATGCACAGTGTGCGTGCCTGTCAGTCTGTAAAATATGCAAGACTACACAGTCAGTAACAGTAATCCATTATCTAGTATTATTATCTATTAGTAGTACTGCCAGTATGACCTTTAATATGATTATTATTGCTATTATTATTATTATTATTATTGACACACACAAAAAAATGAATTGCATTACAAACTGGCATTTAAAAAAAAAAAAATTATTTTAACAATTTGCAAATCTATTATTATTATTATTATTATTATTATTATTATTATTATTATACTAGCAATCAGCTGCTCTTCTGACATTTAGCAGAGTGGAAAGTGCTTTGCAAGGGGAAAATAAATAGGAGAGTGCATTTTTTTTTGCCCGGAGGCTGTCGCTGAGGTGAGAGCAGGTTAGGTTCTGCAAAAATTGCAACGAACCCCCAGCCAATGAGCGCGAAGCACCCTCCTGCCAGTAGAGTTCACTGAGAACGCAGTAAGGTTACCCTCTCACTTCTGGGGATGTGCAGCACCTTGGGCTGCCTCAGAAGCAGGAGTGCAGGGTTTAAAGGAGGCCTGTCTGCAAACTAAACTGGATTCATTGCCAGTACTGACCTTTGCTCCTAATCAGACACAAATACATTATAATTGCTTTCCCTTGAGTTGGGCAACAGCCTCCACTGGGAGCAGGTGGAAGGATAAAGCATTAACCCACTAACCCTCTGGTACCTGGCTGCAATATGTCTTAGTTTCACACCTGTGCTTAACTGTATCTATTTTCTTTTTTTTTTTGTAATGGAAAGGTGGTGTTTGGCAACAACAGAGAAATCAAGACCTGATATTTCGTTAGACAGGATTTAAAACTTGGATGTTGTATAATGTAGAGCGCCCGTAAACTTTTAATGAAATGCAAGCAGACTCCCACAGGCATTTGGACCTCTACATTCTTCTCACCTGCATCAATTTCACCTGCTGTGTGTTATAAAGACTTGAACGCTCTTAGGGGGGTGATGCGTGAACCGTACCGAATTGTGTGAGCAAGAAGATATTATAACAGTAATACACTTCATATTGGCACCCAACTCATCTCTACTGGGGCTTCTAGGCTGTCTGAAATTGAATGATTTCCAGTCACAAGTGATCTTGTGTAGCCACCGTGCACAGGCAGCCATCACCACTAAGTGCCTGAGCCAGGAGGAGCCTGCAGTCTATAATGAAGCTCCAGACGAGCTGCTGGCTTTCTGGGAAGGGGTTAAATCCGACAGACTCCCCTGGCCCTCCTACTTAAATTGATAAGCAGCGGTGCATCAGTTTGAAATGAACTGGCTTGTTTCGCTGGGACTGCGAGACGGCAGAACTCAATCAGCGATGGGTCACACGGTTCAAAGCGGCAGTCCAGGCCCGGCGATTGCGGTGAGAAATGCGAGGTGACAGTTCATTTTGCTGGTGACAGCTTGTCGGTCTCGCTCGCTGCCTCCCCAGTCAATTCCTGCGGCGCGGTGGGGGCTGAGCACAGGCGGACCACTGCTTTGTATTCCGATCAGCCAGTTACTGGCAGACAGAATCTGCTGGATTACAGGTGGCTGCCTGGCAGAAAGCAAGATAGCAAGGCTGCAAGCAAGCAAGCAGGCAGGCGAGTGAGCTGCACATCCCCACCCCCATTGCACTGTCACAGGGGGCTGTTTCTGCTGGGTAAAATACACTCCTCTTGCTTCGTGAGCAAACCCCTATGAAATATGCTTAGTAGGATTGCAAACTTACCTATTGTGACTTGCATTGCCCGAGGCGCTTTCTGTAAGTAAATGGTGAACTATTCCATCTGAACTGTTAAACCTAGAGTGGAATGGCCCTCTAGGACTTTGATTGGACACCCCTGATCTAGAGTTACCCTCCACCCCAAAACATCGCAATAAAGCTGAGGGAACACAAAGCCACGCCAGGAACGACGGCTTGAAATCTGGATCCAGGTGACCTAGTTTGAGGAGCTCGCTGTATCACACCCCAAGTCTCCCCTGGGGTGCCCTGCAGGTGTGCAGGAGATGGGCGTGTGTTTGCAGAGAATATTTCTAACACACACACACACACACACACACACACACACACACACACACACAGTGAAAAGATCACCTTTCTCATTACTGCCTGGGATGATCCACACAAACCGAGGTCTTTAGTGCATGGGAAGGCTAATTCAATTCCATCTAATTTGCTTTCTTATCTAATTACGCCTGGGGCTGCGGCTGGAATGCAGACCTAGTCCCTTCTAAGAACAGCCAACGATGAGTCAAGCATTAGTGTGTGATAGGTGGTGGGCTGTTAGGAGGATTGACTCGGGAGGAGGGAGTTGTGACAGTCTCACATCAACAGGATGTGCAGTGTTCGTGTTTCATAACCTGCAGGGTGTCTGGATGAATAGCCACTAGGATGCTAGTGGGAGGCACACAGCCTCTTTTGTTTAGATGCTGAGTTGCATGTAATGCAGTGTGGCTGATTTAGTGGTTTAAGGGTGTGGTCGGGAGCAGTTCAGAGTTTTAGAGTTTAAACGCCAACGGTTAAACGTTTCGTTTAAGGGGCGAACTATGCATCAACAACTGCTGCTGCAGATTCACTTATAATAGGACCTTGGTTTTATGTCTCATCATCAGGACAGAGCACAAGGAGATTAAATGACTTGCTCAGGATCACAGTGAGTCAGTGGCTGAACCGGGATCTGAACCGGGAACCTCCTGGTAACAAGCCCCTTTTCTCTAACCACTAGACTGCCAAGCTTACCCAGTGAAGAAAGCAGGATCCCTTGTGTTGCTCTCGGCTAGGCACAGCCAATGTCTTTCATTAGAAATTGCAAGAAGCCCCCCTCCCATCGCGGAGGGGACTAAACAGATTTCTCTTGGTTTGTATTCTGCTCACTGCAGCATCACAATCCACTCACTGTCAGTCTGACTGTCTGCTGTGTGACACGGCTTGCCTCTCCATGAATCTTGCTGCCTCTCCCTGTTTCCCAGCCTGCTGGTCTAATGCAGCCTGATCTGACCAGACTTTCCATCTCATACAATCCAGCAGGTTTCTTTCAATATTCTTCACTGGATCCTGAATGGGTGTGGCCAGTGGAACACGATGGAAGATCTGGAACCCAGGTCACTGTAATGACAGCAGGACTGGGGCGGTCTTAGAACACTCATTGCTCCCAGTCCTGGGTTTCCAAACTCCACTGGTTTAGGCGTATTAGTAAAATGACCAGGTACAGTCAGTGCCTAGGATTTGAGCCCCACACACAGTAAGACCTGGATTAAATCAACATTATGCGCCATAGTCATTATGAAGTATAAATATAGCGGCGCCATAAACTTTGATTTAATTCACGTCACAATAATGATTATTCCAGAATGAGGATAGCTTAGCTGATCAGTGTCACCCATATTCACAAAATAGCATTTGCATTAAAATGAAGAAACGTGGAAAATACAAAATAAATTTGATTCGATATTTGATACAAATTTTTTTTTTTAATAATAATAATAATAATAATAATAAAACAGAAGCAATGAAGAAAGCCACTCTGGAATATCTCCACGTCTCCAGAATACACGCTCAGTGTGTAAATCTACATACCCCTTAGCCTATTACCAGCACCTAAAAATTGCTAGAAATTGCATTTGTCTAACCAAAGGTTTCCTTAATGCAGGTCTCTATGGAGATGGATGGCACCTGTTCAGTTTTAAGCAGAGAAGTCTGCTCCCGTCTCCGAGCGCTAAGTGTCGGCCTGTCAGGAAATGACAACGGTACAGCGTGTCGCCATTTGCAATTTGCAGTCTACACTCTCGGGTCGCGACCCACGCTGCCTGTAGCCATGGAAACCCATGTAATGTTTAAAGAGTACAGTACTGATGAATACGCTCGCAAAGACAGGAAATGCCAAATAGATTTTGCAGGGGATGGAGGAGGGGGTGGACCCCTCTTCAGTTAAAAGCTGTAGGTTCCCCCTGCTTCATTTTAACCTGAAGTTTAAAAATATAGTAATTAAAAGTATTACTTTTAGCTGAATACTTCATAAAATACAGTATATATTGATTACTGTAGAATCTGTGCAACGTTTTATATAATTATATGATGGTTTTATGTAAAATGGTTTAATTGAATTAAAAAACTTCAGAATTTGTTGACAATAGTAATATGGACAAGCAAGGATTAAAGCATAGCACACTGCAATATTGCATGAGCAGGGAAAAACGTTCATGCCGTACATGGGAGTTGAATACTTGCGTCTTCTTGGGAATTCAGTTCTTAAGAGCCTTAACACAGAGAGAGGCTAATTGACAGGCGGCCACTTAAGTCTTTAATTTTCTTTAAAATTGCGATGTTAAAAAACCCGAAAGGGGAATTCTAATGAAAGTGACTGAGCCTTGCCGCTGAGGTTGGAGCAAGCCTTGTAAATTCAATTTTGCTTCCATTTATTTCAGCTTGGCCCTGTTCTAGAAGTACATTGTAATCTGCCGCGCTAATTCTCAGGAGGAAGGCAGAATCCGTCGCTAGCTGCCAGTGCCATTGCTGCTCAGTCTGTCCTGCTGTCCCATCTGTGTTTAAGCATTGGGGGGGGGGGGGGGGGGCTTTGATTTATTTCCAAGGAAATCCGGAAGCAAAAAACAAACGTCCCCTTAAGCTATTTAAACATTCATGAAAATGCCTGCTGTCTGAGCACACAAACATCCGCTTGTTCAACACTGTCCCACATGGCAAATAATTCTGTTTTATTGAAGAGAAATATCCTTAGCTTTTCCAATAGACAGACACACAGAGAAAGATGTGCAACATCTACAGATGTACACTTGGACAGTCTTGTGCAAATTTATTAGCACGCCTCAACATTTGTTATCTATCTGCATGAAAAACCTTTGGGTGTGAGAATATCCATTTGGTGTTTGGCAATCTGCTAATATGAGACTTGAGCACCATCCTAACAAAAAAAAAAAAAGGAAGAAAGCAGGTGAATTATAAAAGAGCGGTCTCTGCGGGGTCAGGAGGAGGTTACAGTGAGCAGCAGCAGCAGAAACAGCAAGGGGCAGGTTCCCAGTAGGACTGCTCTTTGATATCTTGTCTTTGCAACTCTTTCATTTCGCATTGTAAACTCGTGTAATCCTTGCAGATTACACAGCCCCATTCTCTTTAATGTGTGCAGATGAGCTCCACCCAGGTTCCAACCTAATGACGTTCCCCCCCCGTCCTCACAGGTTAAGCGATAGTTAGCCCCCCCCCCCCCCCCCCCCCCCCCCCCCCCCCCCCCCCCCCCCCCCCCCCCCCCCCCCCAGCCTGCGGGAGTCAGGCGTCGGGGCAGCCCTAGGTGAAGGGGTCAACACTCCTAGCAAGGTATTTTTGGGAAATTTCTGTTAAATGTTACCTTGAGGAATACAGTAATACAAGCACAGGCTGTTGTGTTGCTTTGTAACTGAGGGTTTTGAAGAACCTGCAGGAAACTGTTTGTGTAGTTTTTGTGGTTGGGCACCCTTAAAAAAGCCTCCTCTTGTAAAAGCATAGCAAAGTGTAGCACAATGGAAGCATTGTAAAGTATAGGGAAGCATTGTATAGCACAGAGAGTGACGGTAAAGCATATGCAAAGACAGGGTAAACTAACCCTTAACAACAATTGGAAAAAAAAAATCAAAATCTTAACTACTACTAGTCACCAACGTGGGATATATGCACTACATTATTCATGAGTCTTCCCACAGCCAATCACAAGAGGCCATGTCTCTATGATATACGCTAATGGCAATAAACAAAACAAACTCCAGTTCTTATTTATTTATTTTTTAAAAGAGTAAAACGGAGCTTGATCCGAGCATCAATATACAGTACAGCAGCTAAGTGCCCCCCTCCCCCTGCCCCAGCCATCTCCCCTGTGTTGCAGGACAGTCCTGCGCTGTGGTAACAGTGCTTTGCTATGTCCATTACGTTCTGCTTCTATGGGTCTCTAGGGCTGTGTGTTTGCCTTTGTTTGGCTGATTCCAATGTAAATCAGGCCCTTCTTTGGATGAAAAAAGGGGTAAAAAAAAAAAAGATCAAACCTTTCCTGCTCCTAATTGTATTGTGATGTGAGGATTAGGCATGTCCCAAACACTCAGCACTCACAAACCCTTGATATTCACAGCCTTGTTGCCCCTGGGCTGCTCAGCCTGCTCTCTGAGATGTAACTGCCTTCACGTGGCTGCCTGCCAGCCTGCCAGCCTTACACACTCATGCAGAGTCATACACACAAATGCACATGCACAGAAACACCAATACAAACACACACTCGCACAAATGAATCAGCAAGATACTCATTGGAATGTCTCGTACGTGATCACAGCTCGCACCATATTAAGTATACTGCACATTTCTAAAGGAAATATGTTGCATTCTGTTTGTTGTAAAAACATACAATAAAAAATAAAGGTGCACAGACTCGGACAAAAGTTTAGTCCACCAAATATGATATAGTTAATAGTATAGTTAATATAAATATATAGTTAATATATACATCTAACCCAGTTGCTTTGCAGTTTCTCAGTGTTTTCCCCATGGCTTTACCATGCGTTTTACTAGATACAGTTAGCTTCACACTTGCATAGGTGCTAACCTACAAGGGTGACTAGGCAATGATATGATATTGGGCAGGGCTAATAAAAAGGAACTGTGCAATTATGGAATTATGACACTCCTGCTTAATTTGTTTAAACATGACAGAAAAAGAGAGTACAAGTCCGTTTTAACGAACTGGCAAGCTGTGCTCGCGGCCGAGAGCAGCGGGTACATCCCTTAACATCGCCAGCTCATCAATGCGACCAGCCAGGCGAGCGCAGGCAGTTTCGTCAGTCGTACAGACAATAAAAAGTTACATAAAACGAACAAAGATCACATTGATTACGTTTAATGCTGAACTAATCTTTATGCCATTCAAATACCCCCAATTCACTTTACTTCTTCGCTTTCATTTATTTCATTTAGCAGGGCAGAAGAGCTCAGCACACAACGGGACAGGATGACACAGGGCTGTTCGGATAACAGAGGTGTTCGGATAACAGAGGTGTTCGGATAACAGAGGTGTTCGGATAATTAAAGTTTCACTAAAAACTACTTGCCGGAATTGAAGGCACTCCAAATGTCCTCTTACCTACTTTTGAAAGTAAGTGTTTGAAGTCATGGGTGAAATACATACTGAATGAAAAGGTAATTACACACACACACACACCTAACTAGCAGTGTGTTTGATTCTCTGGTTGCACCTTTTATAAGTACTCTGATTACAATGTAAAAGATCTGGTTTCAAGATTAAGAGATAGAACCACACGCAACATGTGGAATCTGAGACTGACAGAGACCCACAGTTAAAGACACGATCAATGGCATATCAAACTTCACAATTAGCGTGTGCCTTTAGAAACTCTTATTATATAAAACAGACAACTTCTCCACGTTTCAGTGTTTAACATGCCTTTGTCAAGGGAGAGTGGGTTTGAAAACGAACACTGGAGTTGCTCGTAGGCTTCCGGATGCCACGGTGACTACAGTCGTTTATTTCAATTTCAATCTATTAATGTGCTTGTTGTCCTTTGCTGCATAGTTAATGATGTAACGATCTACTGTTCCTTTCTGTTTAACCCTTCAGGCATCCTGGTATTGACTCTGTCCGTTCATTTTCCTTTACTCTTCTGTATTGTACATTGTCTCATTGAATTTCTTCTAGAACTACAAATTGCACGTCATTGATGTTGTGTTCCTTTTCTTGTAAAGTGTTGAACTATAGGTGCATTTACTTTCATATTTCTTGTTCTTGCAATATTACTTTATATATAATATATATATGGCTATATATATATTATATATTATAAATAACATCATTTTTCATACAAAATACCAGTAATAAAAGTAATTTTTATGTATTTAATCAATTTTATTGACGATAGTAAAACATAGCATGTGACGATAACTGCCGCCATTCTTGTACAGTACACTCCTCGCAGGGGATCACACAGTCAGTGCCAAGCGTCCCCCTAGTGGTGCCGGTTGAGGAACTTCACTCTTTGAATTCCTATTAAATTTTTGACTATATACAGTGTCAAGTGTCTTACTCTTTGACATGAAAAATTATATATATATATATTCTATATATATATATCTATATAGATATATATATATATATATATATATATATAGATTACTCTGAAAGGATAGTGTGGTGCTCTTTTTTGTACTTTATAACTGAGTCATACTGTCATATAGTGAATCTCAACATTTAATTAAATTAATCATTTTTTAATAGGCCTACGGTTTTATAATGCTTTATAAAACACACCACGGTCAGCACAAATAGACTATCTTATCTAAATTAACATGAGATCATCGTAGAGCTGAACCACACGTTTGTTCTTTATATACTTACAGTGACGTGAAAGCTGACTTACTAACGAGATACTTTACCATTAGACGTGATCCTTGTGTGTGCGTGTGCGTGTGCGTGTTGGCCCCTTTTGAATCGTTTGCAGTCTTACGGTACAGTTTGCAGCTGTAAGTCGAAGGACGTCTGCCTTCATCGGTTTGGAACGCCATCGTCTGTGACCATGGTAACCCGTATCCGACCCGTCTCGTTCCAAACGACCTTATTTTACACCTTCAGAGAAACTTTCTAAGGAATGAACAGACTGCGAGTCTTGCACGCTGCTGAAGCAATGTGTGTGCGTCTGTAAACACGGGTTGCGAATCAATATACCGGTACCTAAAAAAATAAACCTACCACTAATAATAATAATAATAATAATAATCACACAAATCAATTTTTTTTTTTTTTTTTTTTTGATAAAGGAATTGTAGAAAGGAGAATTTGTTGCATTATAATGCAATCAACTACCTCCATTTGTTTATTTATTTATTTATTTATTATCGTCTTGCTCAATATAGTAATTTATAAAGGCGAGGCCTTTTCACTGATGTTTTGGAATTCTTTCCAGCTTCCAACAAAAAATAAAAACGTCATTACCACACGCGACATCTAATTCCGTGATTAGAGCGAAAGATTGAAGCACATGACTATTCACACGGGCTGAATTAAACAAAAAACAACCATTTAATGGCGTGTTTAGTCTTTGCTGTAGGCAGCTAAATGCGTTGAAGCCTCCTCGCTGGCACACTGCAGCGCTTTTGTGGTCTGAGTACCAGGCGTTCGTGTTGTTGTTGGGTTGTTTTTCAATAGAGCGCTTACATCTCCACGCTGCATTCGGTGTGTTTGCACGGTGTGGCCCTGCGTTCAGGTTTGCAGTTTGCCTGAATTTAGACCGACGTGTGACTCCTATCCGCACACCAGTGGCTTCCACAGGTGACGTGAGGCCGAATGGAAATCTGTACTGCCGACTGAATGCTATTGTTAAACAGCTGCAATGGACATAGCTTTGCAAGTTTAACGACTTTCTTTTTTTTTTTCTTTTACAAGCGGGGTTATCAGTTAGCTGCGTTACAGTACGAGTTAATAAATATTGAAGGGGCTGCCACTGTGGGCTAATCGATGTTGACCTTCAGGATATGACCATGATCAATCCGTGTTTAACTGTTTAATCGTTATCAAAAGTCGAGATAATGCACAGATTGCTTTTGAAAAGGTGTGTGTGTGTGTGTGTGTGTGTGCTGGTTCCAAAACAAACAATATGCTACTGGATAATGGAACCCATAATGGTTCTATTTTGGAACCTTTTGGTTTCTCATCTAAAATGAGGGAACAGTAAGCCACTTTTTCAGGAACAGCGGCTTGAATCCTGGTTCCAGGAAAGCACAGGGAGACCTAGTTTGAAGTTGGTGTATCAAACCCCCAAGCCTCCAGGTTTGCTAGGGCTGACTTTTTCAGAGCAGCGTGTTATTTCCAAAGACATTACCAGGGGATGTTTATTCTTAAAAGCCCCATCAGCCTGATGGCCTCGTATATTACAAATGCATGCCTTAGAAGACAGCGCACAGTTCGCACACACTGATACTCAAGTGCTGAAAGATGAGTAGATTTTGGCCCAGAGCTGGGACTCTTGAACTGGGATGCCCAATAGCTGAAGAATCCACTCATGAAGCAGGTCACTTCCCCACAGGCTACACCAGTGCTTACAGAGCTGATGTGTGGCTCAGAACATGGTTTCAGGAGACTAAGTTTCAGGGCCATCCAGGGGAGACTTGGGGTTTGATACAGCAAACCTCAAACTAGGTCTCCCTGTGGTCTGGAACCAGTTTTCAAGCCACTGTTCCTGTAAAAGTGGCTCTCTTGTTCCCTCAGCTTTAGAACAGAGAGGTAATTACATACCTGTAATATGATAATTCTATCTTCTGTTTCAAATATATCTTTTTCATTTAGTATTTAAAGCATTAACATTTGTACTGTTAATATATAGGCTGTTTGTTTAGTTTTCTAAATGTTCTAAACAGAACTGTCAATCTGTAGAACGTGAAGCGTGCAGGTTGTCTTTTAGAACCTCTGGTGGCTTCTCCTCATAAGCAGATTCTAAGTGGAACTTTGGGTAACTTTTGAATATGAAAGAACGTGTGCATTCATTTCCAGTTTGCACATTTTATAAATACATAGCCCGTATTTTTATGCCTTAATGCGTTACTCTTGCAGTCCAGTTGTCAGTAGGCACATAGGCAACACACTGAGTAAACCCTATGTTAAAATGAATAATGTCATGCAGAACTAGGTGTTTGTAATTGTAAGGCTCTGACTGAAAACAGTCAGTTTAGTGACAGGAGTCTGTCAACAGGTTTACATTACCGCCCAGAAGTTTTCCACACCTCACACTTCACATTTTATTACTTTGCTGAAATGTACATCATTGAATATTTTTTTTTTTTTAGTTTTTAAACGTGTTAACAAGGGATTAGTTTTGTCACCTGCAGCCAGGCTATCAGTTTTGATATTCTTTGACAAGCAATGCCGTTTCCCCAGGGTATGTGGGTGGGTTATACTGTAGGTTTTAGCAGGATAGTCTCCAACACAGAATGTTAACGTTATGTAATGTTACACTTTGGGCAGATACCATGCCACAGGCCTGGCTTTCAGAGATTATATATATATGGGTAATACATATAGTTTCAGCAGTTTCATACAGGTCTATATTGTGCATGAAGCGTTTAGGTATGTACGAGGTGCGCGTCCGTTTCCCATCCCCGGAGCGCCACTCTCCCGTCACCGGCACGGAGAGAGCGCACGGGCGCGCACCGGTTAATTATTACAGTGACACACACACACACTTAATAAATAATAACTGGCGATAAACACACACACAAACATCCATGGACGCGCTTTCTGAAGATTTCAAGAGATTCCTCGAAGGTAAATAAGCAATTATTTATTTATTGATTAATTTTTTTACAATAACAACTTAGAATAATATATGTTACTTTTTTTCAATGAAGTTTTATTTTATTTGTACGACAGAAAATAAGTAATTTGTAAATAGATATAGCAACTGGCACATTACACGACAAGTTATTATTATTATTATTATTATTATTATTATTATTATTATTATTATTATTATTAAGTTAAGCGCACCCCAGTGTAATGTAAACAGCTTGCTAAAGTCAGACAGTGCTGTCGAGTAATCTAATTTATTTGAATGTATGACGGAGTTAAAAGAGGTATAAAACACATCTGTAAACAGCAATGCAATAACGCGAATTTGCAATAGTAACTTAAATAATATTTTATAGTGGCAAAAAGTTCCCCCAAAGATATACAGCTGGGTATGTATGTTGTAGTTTTTGGATACAAATACATAGGCCTGTATTTTGCATTGAACTTTTTTTTTTCTATTAATTTGTATTCCTTTATATGGGGGGAAATAGCATCCTCATATGCGGCTATCATGCATTTGCGTTTCCCATATCTCCCCTATATATAAAGACTAGAATACTTTTTTTTATCTGTCCACATAGGAAGTCACTGCTATGAAATGGTAACAGTGTGCTGCTGTAATGTCTGCCAACACACAGTAGAACACGATAATGTTTCAAATGCATTAAAACTGCAGGAACACCAAAACTGATCTCAGTGACCAAATAAGTGATCATTTCTGGAGTGTTGTGTCCCTGAGGAACAAACTTCTAAAACTGGAGTGCTTTTGCTTATCAGGGACCTGTTCACCCTCCGTCTGTCTGTCTGTCTGTCTGTCTGCAGGTGTCATCAAACTTTTTTTTTCTGTTATATGTACAGTTTTTTTTAAGATGATATCGAGCTAAAGAAAGTGCTCAGTTTCCATGCCTTGCTCCTTGTTACACTTCCTCTGTCCCCTCTGGGTCAACATTACTGGCTGAAAGCATGTCAGTCAGTAGGGGGTTGGTTAATGACAGTAGGATTTACTGTATAGGAGAGGAGAAATTTGATTGCTGCAATTGCTTTGCCTATGGTTGACATGCTTGCAAGCATCTGATACATTTATGAAGAAATGGCAACGAGGGCATTCTGGTAAATAAGGACAGGACCACATACCAGATGGATGGGAAGCAATACTATGATGTTTAGTACAGTGCAGTACGGCAGTGATACGAAGGAGAGGACAAACCTATTAAGCAAGCTGTCAGTTCATTAGACTTGCTTCATAGGCGTCAGGAATGCTGCTTGCGTCTTTATTCTTTCCTCTCCCCGTCCAATCCTGCGACGTTGTTTTAACCTCATTTCCTCACCTGCCAGCCGCCCTTTAGCTTGTATTATTTGTGATCAGCCGACTGTCTCAAATTAAACCGCGCCGATCCCTCAGATCTTGTCTTGAGAGCTGATTTTTATGTATTTATTTTTCTTCCCCTTTTTCGTTCTTCATCCGTGACGCTTGCTGCTGGATTTGAGTGGAGATTAATTGCGTGTTGGTTTGTCAGCTCTGTCAAGGCAGGACCGATAGACACTGTGGCTGCTCTCAGTCTCACGCAGACAGTTTTATACCGCCTGAGAATGAGGTGTTTTTCCTCCTCTGATCTGTTGCATTGAAACAACTGCAGGGGTGGAAACAGGACTCCAGTTGCATAGCAGTTCCACTCATTCCAGGTTTTACTAGGAGCTTGATTATCCCCAGTGTGCCGGTAACAAGCACAGGTGTGTGTCTCAATAAACTCATAGTAAAGCCAGCCGGAATAGAACAAACTGCTATGCAATGGGAGTCTTCTTTCCAGCCACTGATATGTTTTTCTTCTGAAGAGTTGTCTAGCCATCGGTTTATGGAAAATCTATAACAAATATCAGGAGCTGGTAAACAAGGCTTTTATCATTTTAGAGCTGCTGCTATAATTGTGCGAAATGGACTGAGCAGTTTATAAATGTCGCTCTTATGTTTTGGTAACACCAGTACAGATAATTTAATATAATGTTGGTGTCGGAGAGACTTGTGCATAGTCAGGGATTGAAGAATTCTGTACATAACATTTGCTGCCTAGCTTTCTTGCACCGCGAAACAACTACAAAATATTCCTCCGAAATGCCCTATTGGACCATTTCATAAGACAGACTTGCATTGACAAGCTGCTGTTTTTATTTTGTCTGAAACCCACATGCAAAACACTTGAGTCTCGGTCAGGAGTTGTCTGGCTGGCAAGCAGAATGCCATTTAATTTTGATTTAGTCTTAAGTACGCAACTGCAAATACAGTGAGCTTTCAGTCTGGTGCGAGTGTGTGTGTGTGTGACAGAGAGGGAGTTCTGCAACAATAATATTTAGAAGTAACAAGAGCTACAGTCAGCAGGCAGGTTTTGAGAACGCTTTAGTATGCATTAAGCGAGAAAGAAACACATAATTGTAGAAGAATACAACTGTAAATATCAATTTCTCCTCACAAAACAAATACAAATGCAACACTTGTAGTCTACTAGGAAATCAAGCGTTAGCAGGGACCCAGGGCAATTTGATGAAGGCTTGCGCGGCTCAAAGCCACGCCGATCAGTAATTGATTGTCTGGATTTACCAAGTTGCTAGTCAAAACCGTGCTTTACATGAGCAACCAATGAAGAGAGGCACAGAAATTGATTTGAATTTAGGTAAATGGGACTTGCAAATATTACAGCCCCGGTGCATCACCTTCGCCTATTATAAGGTGTTTTATTTTGCATGGTTTTTATCCGGGTGCTGTTGTGGTCAGGACAGAGTAAAAAAAATCCTGTTGTGTTTTTATGAGGCTGTGAGTTCTGCATTGCAAACTTTCAGAATGGATCGAAAAGGTGTTGCGAATACCAAATGACCTTCCTCGGCAGGAGTGTTTCATGAGGAGGCAGCGTGGTCTGGTGGTTAAATGAAACGGCTTGTAACCGGGACCCCGGTTCAAATCCTGGCTCAAGTGTGACCCTGAGCGAGTCACTGAACCTCCTTGTGCCCCGTCTTTCAGGTGAGACGTTGTTGTCACTTGACGCGAGCTGAACACACCGTGCACACAGTGTCGTGGGGAGCACAATTCATTCAGCGGAACTTCTGCCTTGATGACGCATTGCTAAATTATATAAATAATAATAATAATAATAATAATAACCTTGCCTCAAAAAGCTATGAAACTCAAACAAAACAGAAAGCATGATGCCATGAGGCCACTGTTTCTGCGCTGGTTTGCATGTGGTTTGCATTGCTGTTGATGCCTTGTGTGTTTTGCATGTGATAAAACAATAAGGCATTACTGAAAATAGACTTATAAAAATATAAATTAGGAAGTGTGATTCTCTCCCCCTTCCAACCCAGTGCAGCTATGAACCCATCACCCGTCAAATTACATTTTCTTTTCTTTCTTTCCTAAACTTTTTATTTAGTTAGTTTTTTTTCAAAACTTTACAAAATCAAGAATTATTGTTGTTGTTGTTTGTTTATTTTTTTGCAGTTGGGTTATTGAGGCAATGTTTTTGTTTTCTTGGTGTCAGAATAGAAAGTAATCAATAATCGATTACTCTCGGCAGCTCCATAATATTAATAATAATAATAATAATAATAATAATAATAATTTAGTGATTTGACTAAAATCTGTGATTTAAGGCATGAAAAGAGGGGACATTCTTTCTCAAAAAGTAATTTACTCCCTTTAAACCTGACATTGTTAAACTGTTAAACCGTAGAGTCCCTGTATGCAATTATAATTGTAGCAATAAAGCCTAATTTATACGACGCAAGGGGAGGCTTTGCCACTAAATTTCTTTTCCTGCAGTGTCTCGAGGTGCTCGGCCAGCCTGGCCTTAATGCAACTGCTTCAGTCGTAAAACTAACCCTAAAATAAACACGCTGTATATCACAAGCACTGACACATAGGTGTGCAGTCTATAGCACGGGCTGGGCTTGGAGAGCAGCGTTCCTCAGCCTTACAGAAAAGTGTCCCACAGATAAAAGCACAACATAGTAAAGCACAGTGAAAGCATGGTGAAGCACAGGCAAGCATGGCAAAGCACAGCGAGGTGAAAGGCCAGCAAAGTGTATGAAAGCATAGTCATAGGCAAGCATTGTAAAGCGCAGATAGGTGTGGTAAAGCATAGGGAAGCATTGTAAAGCACAGAGAGGTATGGTAAAGCATAGAGAAGCATTGTAAACCACAGAGAGGTCTTGTAAAGCATAGGCTAGCATTGTAAAGCACAGAGAGGTCTGGGAAAGCACAGGGAAGCATTGTAAAGCACAGAGAGGTCTGGTAAAGCATAGGGAAGCATTGTAAAGCACAGAGAGGTCTGGTAAAGCATAGGGAAGCATTGTAAAGCACAGAGAGGTCTGGTAAAGCATAGGAAAGCATTGTAAAGCACAGAGAGGTCTGGTAAAGCATAGGGAAGCATTGTAAAGCACAGAGAGGTCTGGTAAAGCACAGGGAAGCATTGTAAAGCACAGAGAGGTCTGGTAAAGCATGTTAATAATGCAGCCACGGGGAGAAGATGTGAATTGTTATTATTGTTATTTTTTTAATAATGAATGGATACTTCATGCAATATGAGAAGGGGTTCTATAAATGCTTTGTTTAGTTTTTGTTTCTGTTTAATACACCTGGAGTGGTGGTGCAATACTCTAGCCATTGAGATCCATTCCATTCTGGGCTTTGATCCATTCCATTCTGGGTTTGATCCATTCCATTCTGGGTTTTGATCCATTCCATTCTGGGTTTTTGTTCCAGTCTGGTCCTATATTAGTTACCTTACACAGCTTTAATTAACTAATAAAGTCCTGGACTGGAAATGGATCTCTGGAGCACACACACACTCCCACCATCTCTCCCACTCTCACTCAAGTCTTCCTGCAGCTGTGTCAGATTGTGGGCCAGAGATCAGTTTCCCCTGACACCCCCTCGCGCTGCCACGCTGTACCATCTCACTAGCAGGCTCTGGTGTGCAAGCCAAGCTGCCTCTGCAAGCCTGAAACAAATCCTTGATACAAAACAGAAAAGTCAGACAAAATCCATCTTGTCTGCATCATTGACCCAACAGGGGCATGCACAGCAGGCTTACTCGAGCGGCTGTAAGATTAACATTTTTTATTTATTTTTTATTTTTTATTTCAGTGTGGAATAAAACCTGATCTGGACCTCTTTTTTTTTTTTGGTTCATTTTGCAAAATCTAATCAAAAGCAGAACCACCTGAAAATGAGTAAACATCTTTCTGTGGCAGAGGTGGCCAGCCCTGGTCCTGCAGAGATGTAGGGTCATCTGGTTTCTCGTTCCCGTCCTGTGCGATGTAGGGGCATCTGGTTTCTCGCTTCCATACTGTGCATTGACTTAAAGCTTCCCCTGGTCACTTCCTCCTGACCTTCCTCCTCACCGTGTTTCTTTTGTCGTCTCCTGTACAGTTGTACCGTTTTCCCCCGATGTGTTTGTATTGAAGAGCATGGTTTCCGGTTTGTCTGTGTGCGCACTAGGGTCCATAAGAAAAGCGTACAAAATTCCACACTGACAGCTTAGCATGAATTCAGGTCAAAGTACAAGTCTAGATCTATGCCGTGTGTTTCCTTCAGAAAATGCAACTTGATCTTGTGATAAAGAAGAAAGACACACACACACACACACACACACACACCACACACACACCACACAATGAGGCAGTTGATTACTAGTAATTTTTTTTTTTTTTTATAATAACATTTCATAAAATGAAATCTGCAGGAAGGTATCTCTGCCCAGTGCAAGGGTCTGTTTTCCCTGCCGTGTTCCTGGTAGAGCTGTGATACCTGCAAATTGAGATTCAGCTGCAAGCTTTGCAGACAGTCTTGGCTCTGTCATTTGAGAGATTCTTTCAGAGAGAGAGAGAGAGAGAGATAGAGGGATATGTCAGTTCAGATGGAGAGTGGATCAGTTCCCAGAAACCAAACCCCCCTCCCTCATTTACACGTAATTGCAGGAGGCTATGCTGTATAGTTTACTCTTGAATTATAAAATCGACAGAAGAGCATGCAAGATTGTTTATACCCCATTAGTACCTCTTTTATCAGGAACCAGTATAGGCAGCTAAGTGCTGTGTCATCTGTGGTGTATATGCTGCTGCAATAGTTATATTTTTCTCTGAAAATATCTGGATTTTTGTTTCTTTTTTATTTATTTTTTGGCATCTTTTTGGGACTTTTTGCATAGCACACTCTGCTCCTGTTGGCTAAAGGTTGTAATTGCATTTAGGATTAGAAGGTAAAGGTCAACAGTACAGTACATGCACCCACTCTAAGCCCCCACACTCAGCTTGTGTTAGTATATATGGTACAAAAAACGGAACAATCCATATACACAGGTATAGGGTCCAGTAGCATTGGTATCATTTTGTCAGCTTCTTCCACCCCTTCGCTGGCGGTAAAATGGTACAACCCCACCAACGTTCCTTAAAGTGACCTCATTCCATCTTAAGTTCTATTCTTAGAACGTTCAGACAATTGATCTGCGATTCTGGGACCCTAACGAAAAGAACTTGCAGAACTCTCGCAGCAATACCTGATAAGTAAAAAAGCAGAGCATTGATTGTTTGGCGTTATCAGTGATAGTGGGAGAGGTCTTATCAGGGTCTCAGAAAGATCTGAGCAGGAAGAAGTTGATAGAAAAGCACCCCCATTTACTGAGGCGTTTGCCCTCTGCACCCCTTTAGCTAATTCACAAGGCCTGTTTGCTCTTCTGTTTTACACTTTGCGCTTGGAAGTTTGTACTCAACTGGAGTAATCAGACGCAAACAACAGACTGCAACAAAAATAATATGCCTATGCCACTGCTGCTGCTGCTGCTGCTGCTCTGCCCTGCTTGGAAATGTCAGGAATGTTGTGCTGTGGAGATTTCCCAGGAGAATTGCCTTTATCATATTTTAATAGGAGGCTCCGGTCCCCTTGTCAGAGCGGATCGCTTTCATCCCATTGTCAACTAGCTCCTCATCCCCACGCCCCGGCATCTGGGATCATTAAACAACTTCATCAAACACACCGCGCTGGCCTGGGGAAATTAAAACATGCGATTTACAATTAAACAAAGCGCCTTCAGACAAGGCTCATTTCTGTACCGTGCCTAGCTGTACAAGAGAGAGCCCTCTCCTCATTCGCAGGGCCTCTCTCGGTGCTCTCCATCTGTCTCCTCAGAGGAGACTACACCAGTGTTTGTGTTGTTTTTTTTTTTTTTTTTTTTTTTTAACTCCTCGCCTCCTGGTCATAAACATGTTGGTGTAGTTTTTATTTATTTATTTATTAATTTATTATATTTTTTTGACAAGGTCTTAACTGCTAAGACCAGAACCTTGTATGAAAAGAAATGTTAGAATTCCCAGCGCTTATTATAGTACCATCTTTAGTTTACATGAACTGTAACTTCTTGCAAAACGCGGCCAATTATATAAATATTGAAATAGCCTGAGGGAACACAAAGCCACTTTGTGGCTTGGAACTTGGTTTCAGGCCACTGTAGGGTACTCCAGAGGGATATTAGGGGTTTGATACATCAACGCTGCCTCAATGCTAGGCCTCCTGGTACTGGTGGCTCTGTGTGCCCCACCTCAGCTTTACACGCATACATTTCTGGGGCTGCTTCTGCCTCCCCGCTCGAGAGATGCTCCATTTTACAGTTCCAAAATCGGTCAGGCCATGACAAGAGGCTGGTGCTAACCAGCCTCAGAGCCTCCTGATCGAAGCCGATGTTCCTGGCAGCGGGCACTGCAGTGCCTCCTAATGGCAGGCCAGGGGAATGACAGGAAGCTGAGCTAGCTCTCCGCTCCCCCGCTCCCCTTGCTGCAGGGTTCACGCAGGGTGCAGCGCTGTCTAGTACCTTTGTGAAAGCCCTAGAATGCATTGTCACATCATTTTTTTTTTTTTGTACTTCTTTAAAAAAGGAAACCTGTAGTTTAACCGTAGTTTTCATGCAAGGATAAAAAAGAAAAAAAAAACTGTTTTAGTCTTTCCCATATGTAATGCAATTAAATAAAACATATATTTATTATGTGCCAATGCTACTTTTATTTTTCAGCTACTTTCAATATTTCATGCATGAAAAGATATCACTTCTGCTGTTGTTTTAACTTTACTAAAGGAATGCATTTAATAATAAGAGGTCTAATTATATATATATATATATATATATATATATATATATATATATATATATATATATATATTATATATATATAACACACACACACATAGAGAATGAGAGAGAGAGAGAGAGAGAGAGAGAGAGAGAGAGAGAGAGAGCATATAATCCACATCACAAGTGTAACACAAGAGCCCTCTTTTTCAAAAAGTCATTTATTTTAAGCACTGGATAAATCACTGGAAAAGCCAATAAATAAGAATAGATCTAAGGCTATAGTGGTAACCTATTATGTTACAGTCAGTCAAACACTTCCATAAACTTTTCTCTCTGCAGCACTGAGTATGCAAAGGTAATAAAATCCTTGGCAAATCTGGCCAAGTTTAGCAGGAGAGTTATTCTTCAGAGCCAGAGAGTTGACATTTCTTTAATTGCCTCATTTTCCATCCTAAGAGCTCTTTTTACGCATTGGCATCGACTGATTAGGATTATTCATTTCTATCGGAGGATTTCAAATCCTGTTATTGGGTTTCTGGGTTTCTGGGAGATGGGGCGGAGGGGGGGGGGGGGGGGTGTTCGGTTAGGAAGCCTGGGACAGACTCATGTGTTTAGTCCTCATTGTCATCGGATTCCTAAAACAAATATAGCCCAGTTGCACTAAACACCTTTGCAGGCAGTCTCGGTAAAGGGTGGACAAGGATGGGGTAAGGCTGACCATCTCTCTCCCTCACCTGCTAAGAGAAAGGGTGCTTCCTCCAGTCCAGGGGAGGCTTAAGGCATGGAGACTGACCTGCTCCCTCCCTTACCCCTCTAAGAGAAAGCATCTTCAGAACCAAAATACATCACAAGGAATAAATAATGATTTGATAATAATAAATTAATAAACACAAAACAGACCACTTGGGAGAATGGCAGTTGTCAACACCCATTCGCACAGAAAGAGGGTTTTACTGACCGACAGACTGCTTCTGACTTATGAAAAGGCTATGAAAAGCCTGCAGTTAACTAGTTTGTTTATGACAAGTTGCAAATACTAGAAAGTGGTTTTAAAAAAAATAAAAAAATAATGCACTTCCAAATTGTAGAGTGCAGAGTGATGTGTGTGTGTGTGTGTGTGTGTGTGTGTGTGTCAGTTACAAATGTGTATGAGCTGGTTTGTAACCATGAATAAAGAAATAAGTGCCTTTATATTTATTATTATATAACTATAAATATATATAATATATATATATATATATATATAATATATTATATAAGATTATATCATAAAAGTATTTTTAAGTTGTGTCGTGGATGGCTCTCCCTTCTGATTTTTTTGCTAAGAGATTAAGTTGTGTGTGGAGTGGCTCTCCCTTCTGATTTTTTTGCTAAGAGATTAAAACGCTTGTAGGCTGATTAGTTCACAGACAGCTGTGCGAGATTTATTAGGTGCAGGGGTGTGAAAGAAAAACCTGATAAAAATACCTAACTTGGAAGCACAGTAATAACCATCTGCAACTTACTGCTGCCTCTTCCTGGGAATAAACAAACGCAGCGAGAAATCACACAGCACTTATTCCTGATGTCAAACGAAAAAATCACACAGCACTTATTCCTGATCTAGTTTTTGAGTGATATATCACTAATATATATTATATATAGATATATATTATATATATATATATATATATATTATAGATATCTATTAATATAATATATAATATATATATATATATATATAATTTGAAATGTAATTTATTATACTTTATTGTTATGTATTTTTCCAAAAACTTTTTATGTATTATTATTTTTTTTTTTTTTAAGAATTTTTTTTTGTAATCAGTTCAATTCTATTCTGTCGTTGAAAGCCAAGCTCTTAGGTGTCTTTGATTTCTTCATTCAGCTTTGCATTGTGTCAGCTCCCTCCTGCCTGACTGCATGCTGTGTTGTTACTTGAATACAAGGTGGTTTTTCTAACAGACTGCGTGGTTGTTTCGTGACCGAACTTCATGAACATTTAATGCAAGATATGCAGGAAATGTTATCAGTATCACTGTTTTAAATCTTTGTGACATTTACAAAGGCAACCTTAACCCTAAATCCTAAACCCATTTGTCACATTAAAGAGTACAGCATCTAGCTTCAAAGCGCATATTATTATTCACCTTTTTATTGTGTTCTCTTCTCTTTTTTTTATGATGTTTGCAATTGCTAGTTCTGATTCCAAAATACTCCATTTAATGATTTTGTTTAACCCTTTTCACACATGAAATATTGAAAATAGCTGAACAAAGTAGTTTTGGAAACATAATAAATATAATGTTTTCCATTGCTTTATATGGGGGGCATGTCGTGGTTACAGTTCTTTCATATGAGTTCAGAGATGCTCTTCAGCAATTCCCGTAGATAGGACATAGGCTAGATAGCCAACGAGTCCTTATAAAAGTAGGAGCCAAAAAAGAAAAGAAAAAAAAAAACTACTATGCCTTTAACAGAAACATTGCACCTGCCTGTGCATTTTATAAATAAAATACCAGAGTAAATCATTGGCATGGCAGAATTATTGTATTCATCCTTATACTGTGCTACGCATCTAGGGTCCCTTATAAGTGTTTGCCATGGTATTGTCGTCCTGTGTGTGAGCATTTGTGCCCTGCTTTTCTCATGGTTATACTTTAATCATCGTCTTCCCTGATTTGCCATGCTTTTTAAATATGCTATACAATACCTCGATATAATTTGCGATGCTTGCATATGCTTTGCCATGCTTTCACTATGGGGCTCTTTTAGAAGGGTATAGACAGTGCTGTATTTACAATAGCTGAAACATTTTTCAGCTTGCAGGCGCTGTTGTTTGTGCAGTGTCTTGTTGTAAATGGGGGTGGACATTTGTTGACAGGGCCATGAAAATCTCCAGTGTACTGAAATATGTACAGAATCTGGCCTTATCATAGCCTCCCATCTGTGTGTGTACATTAATGAAAACATAGCTAGCAGATGAAGAGAGAGATAAAGCCTGACCTTTAAGCATTGTGAATTTGTGAAACAGAGCACACAAGGAGCGAGTGGAACGAAGGCTGATTCTATCTCTCTCTTTCAGAGATTCTGTGGATGATGTCATGATTATGTCAGAATAGAATCTTCATTCCAAGAAGTTCCACAGTTCGAAGCTTACTTTTTATTTTATTCCGAGCAGCATTTGCAAAAACTAGCGGTTTAAATGTTTAAAGATGAATTGCCTGTGGTGAAGTTGTTACAATCTTTAATAAGCTGCCTGTTCTGCTCTTGTTGCATGTTTTAGTGGGTGTTGGGCTACTGAAACGATTGCGGGCTGCTGTTTGGCGGTGAAACAGTTAACCATCTTTTTGCTGGTTTTTGCTTTCAGTCTTGTGCACTGCAGCCCACCCTACTGGGAAGTCCTGGTAACTGCACCCAGAGTCAGTCTGACAGCTGCAGTTGGGTGGGATATTGTCATTGGCTGTTCTCCCCCTACTGGCCAATCACTGAAGAGACTGAGTCCTCGTCATGAATATTCATGAGAACCCCTGGCGGTTGAGAAGAACACCAGGTTCTCAGGTATTTGAATATTCATGAGGCCCCCGACGTTCATTCGCCTCCCTTCAGGATATCATTCATGTCCTTCTGTAACGCGTCCTACTTAAAACAAAACAAATACTCCCCCCCCCCCCCCCCCCCCCCCCCCCCCCCCCCCCCCAAAAAAAAAAAAAATAGCAGGCTGTTAGGAAGTTAGCACTGGAAACGATCCAAAGTGTGCCAGAGCAACTTTACCTGCCCTAGCCTAGTTTTCAAACGGCAAGAGACACTTCCTAAATTAGGAAGCGGACAGGATCTTTCTTTCTTTCTTTCTTTCTGTATAAGACATGCACAAGGCTGGATGCTGTTGGCGTAGTAAGTAGGCTAGACAAACAGGGAGCCGTTAAGCACTTTGACGCTTTTAAATCCAGCTTTTATTAACTAATTGACCTCAAGTTCATTCACAGCCTTTTGAAATATGTTCCATCGTCGAGGATCAAAGGAGATGTAAGTTAAAGACGTGTCTGGCGTCACACCTGACCCCTTTAAGACTGAACAAAAAGGCACGCCAGAGTCTGGCTTAATGATCTGTGCGCTGTCTGTATTGATCACACACGCCCATTGACAGGTACCCAAAATTAAATCATTTTATGAAACGTGTTCGGAAATGCAGTTGCCAATTTTAATTTTTAGCCCAAGCTATTCCCCAAGTCTGTTTTTAATTTAACTTTGATATTTATAAGTGTCTTTGTCAATTTTTGTTGGCAACACTTCATGCATTTAAAAACAAAACAAAACAAAAAAAAACCTGATTTATTTCATCAGCCCGATCCTTCTGTGTATCTGCAATTAAAGTGAAGAAAAACAAAACAAAAGGACTGTCATCTTGGTGATAAGGAGACCATTGGCAAAGCCGCTCACGCTAACGACAATCAAGGGAATCCATTTCGAAGTCAAGGATGATGCTCCTTATCATGCAAATGCGATTTTCTTTTAATAAGTCACAAGTCATAATGCACTCAAACAGGACATTAACCTGCCCCTCATTAGAAGCCTCTCTGCTGTGAAAATCCTTGGTGATACAGTAGAGGACAGTTATTCCTCGACTCCCAAATACATCAGGCTCCGCCAGAGTCGTTATCGGCAGCAGGTTTAACCCATTTACCTTGTGTCATTTAGCATGCTTCACTGGTAAGGACAGGGTCTAATGAGCTACCGTCCCGACAGGAGGAACAGCACAAGAACCTGGGTAATATTTAAAACATGTTGGGTAATAATTAAATCAGAATAGAGGAGGGAAACTTTTATTTTTTTTTAAGTTAATCAAGGAATAATACTCGATGCGATCTGTGCAGAAATAAACACAGTTGTGAAGTTTTAGAGGTTTCGGCCCTAATCTAACGTTCAGACAGTGGCGGTCTTTGGATCTGCTGCTCAGATTAAGTGGGTGGACCCCCGGGGTGTTACACAAGACCCAGAATAATTGCTGCTCTCACAGGGTCAAGGTCATGCGATGCATCTGTATGTCTGTCTGAGGTCCCAATGCCAGTCCTTACTGATAGTCTTTTAATGACTCCCTTGGGGGCAGTTATCACAGGTGCTGTGTGAACTGCAAGGTATTTACCTGGTGGTCACCTGCAAAAACAGTACCTATATATAATTAATGCAACACCCTTTGTCTGGTTCTTCAGGCAATGAAATTCTCCCCTCCACTGCACTACACACAGACACACACACATTGTTTTAACATTCTGTCTCTCCGCTTCTCATTCCTGGTCAGCGGGGAGTGCCCCCTATAGGATGCAGAAAGTATTGCTTCACTCGATTTTTCTTGCTGTTGCTGTCAAGAGTATACTGATCACCCCCATCTCTGATATAAATGTGTATGGCATGAATCAGATTTTTGGTTCAGAGAGAAGTACTGTAAATGTGAGTGTGTGTGATGGTACCTTTTTATGCATTCGGTGCACACAAGTCTGTCCTTTTACAACAGTAAGTTTAAATGGCTGAATTAAAATATTCAAGTATTGAGGTGACTTTTGCATTGGAGGCCGAACTGCTCAGATAACCCTGGACACAGAACAGGAAACCTCAGACCAGCAATTAAAACCGGAGTTTGTTGTCTTAACATGTGAAATGTTTTATTAAGTAAGATCAGTGCAAGCCCCGGTAGTATTTGTTACTCAGTCATTTATGTATTAATGTATTTATTTTTGTTCGGAAGTGTAGAGAAGGCATGTGTCAGCTCCTGTCAGAGAGGAGAGACAAGACAGCCCAGGATGTTGCAGTATTTTTTAAATCAATTTGTTAATTTAATTAAACTACACTTAATAGGAGAGCCCTGGAAATTATATCCCTCATCATCATAATTGCTGTGTCAAGTGATTAATGCTGAAGCACCACGTTTGAAAGAGAGGGCATGCTAATAACGATGATGGCTCATTTATTTAACTTTTACAGTCTACTTATTCATCTATTTATTTATTTATTCAGATTTTTATCGCCATTTTTTATGGCGTAAAAAAACGCTGTAATATTAAATATTGCATTAATGTTATCTATAATATATATATATATATATATATATATATATATATATATATATATATATATATATATATATATACAAAACACACACAGTCGGCATATTGTGTATTGTCAGTGTTGCTGTGTGCGTTTTTTAATGAACACTTTCTTTTCGAGTTAGGTGTTTATTAAGGCACAGTAGGAAAGTGTACCCTGCGAGATTCGTTTAGTTTCCTAGTCTTTTTGTTTTGTTTTTTTGTAACCTTTTTAAAAAGCGTTTTTTAATCCAGGTGATTATAATAAGTGTAGTTAGCAATAGAAGCATCGGACTGAGATTTCTGTCTGTTTTTTTTTTTTTTTAAAATAATTATTCTTGTGACTGGGACTGTAATAAGGGCCAAGCCCTGTTTGTTCAGCCAGACAGCTGTTTGTTTTTATGTGCAGTTTAATAGAGTAATTCAGGGTGGTCTGTAATCACTCTTGTTTCTAAACCTTGAAATCCGCACAACCATAATTAATAAGCACTTACAGGGATGCAAATACGACTCCTATTGCATAGCAGATTCACCCATTCCAGGTTATATAGTAAGAGCTTGTTTAGCCATAGTGTGTACAGGTAACAAGCTCAGGTGTGTCCAGTAAACTTGTAGTAAAACCAGGAAGGGATCAAACTGCTATGCAATGGGAGTCCTATTTCCATCCCAGCCTCTGTATGTGTGTACTCTGGCTGTCTCGAAAACGACAGTGGCGAAGTTTGGCTCTACTGTTCGGATTAATCCTGATTTTATAATGGACCCCTAAACTAAAGGACTAAAGCGTTCGTTTTAACGGTGGTTAGTGGTTTAATTACTGTTGTTTTTGTGTCTCATGTCCAGTCGATTCGGCAAGCTTGTACTTGGGGTCTAAGAATGATGATACCCAGAGTTTAAACCTCGTCTCTGCCCTCCGACAACACACCTGTGGGATCAGGACGAAGGCTTTCCTGAAAGTGAGTTTCACTTTTTATTGATTTTATTATTATTATTATTTATTGGTAATCAGTCATTTAGCAGAAGCTTTTATCCAAAGCGACTTACAGAGACTAGGGGGTGAACTACGCATCAACAGCTGCTGCTGCAGCACACTTACAATAGGACCGCGTTTCTACGTCTCATCTGAAGGATGGAGAGCACAGAGGTTAAGGGACTTGCTCAGGGTCACACACGGTGAGTCAGTGGCTGAGCCAGGGATTCAAACTGGGACCCTCCTGGTATCAAGCCCTTTTCTTTAACCACTGGACCACCAAGCCTCATTTATTTTATTTAAACAAGAGACCACTGAGACCAAGGCCTTATTTACAAGGGGGTCCTGGAGAACACACAGTTTATTTATTTTCTTTTTTAAATTGCACACAACTAAAGCATGCGTGGTTCAAGCTTAATCAGCTGCATGCGGAGATCATAGGACAGAGTACATGTAAAGCATGTGTCAGTCTGTTAACGTGGGCTGCCTGAGGAGAACCATTGCCAGGAGGTTCTTTGCAAGTCCCCGCACACAATCTTTAAAACTGGAGAAAGAAAATTACTTCCCAGATTCCATCATCTACACTGTGATGGAATCCAGTTCCACACCTTCGAGAGCTGATGTGCAAAAGATCGAACTATTGGAGCAGTCAGGTGCCACACATGTCTGTTTGTTGTCGAGGCAGTCCTGCTGTGCTGTATACGCCTCCTGTTAATGTTGCATTCTAAACTCTTAAGAAACATTAATGATTTAAAGGCAGCAAGTTAGGACAAGAGTGTGATGAGGTGCAAGGGGCTTGGCAACCAGCAGATAGTCTGAATGCAGTTACTGCCGGCTTGTGCTGTATGAGGTTGGAGCCGTGTCGACTCCAGGCGTCTATCAGTCGAGGCTTTCAAGCAAAACTAAGTAAACATTCTGATTCCAGATCTTGTTTCAAGTCTCTTGCGCACTGCGGTCAGGAGTTGGTCTCGACTAGCATCTGGGTTAGTTTTTCATGACCCGGTTATCACAAAGTGCTTTAAAGTGGCGTGCTTGTATACAAAAAAAAAAGTGAAATCAGGTTGAAAATGTCTGCAAGCAAAGGAAAAACGCTGTACAGTGAAATGTCACTTAAGAGGTTTTGTTGAGACTGTAACATCACTACGGAAGCTGGAGCAATACCTAGCTCTGAACCGTTTGACTGTCAGGAGCTACATGCTCAAAACACTTTTTATGCAATTTGTCTGTCTGTAAAAAAAAAAAAAAAAAAAAAAAAAAAAAAAAAGGGTTTTTTTGTTGTTTTTTTGTCAATTCCTGTGTATGCACAGTAATCCGCTTAGGCGTTTCTGTCTTTTAAAAAGATGTCAGTTCAAATGTCGCTATCCATCTACATTAATGTACGTGTGCAGTATATCATAATTTGTCTTGCAGTTTGCTGTCCACCTATTCACCTGTTTGATTTATCACTGCACCATATATTTGTGCAGTTACGTTTGTGGATTGGTTGGGTTATAAACCACCCCTCTTAAGCTAATTCTGTGGAATCAGGGGGCGGGTGAATCAGGGGGGGGGAGGTCCCCCAGGGGTTGGGGGGGGTGTGGGGGTGCTCTGCTCCTGTCAACTTGAAAATTGAAAGGGGTTACAGAGCTCCCTCCAGTGGTAAAAGGATAGCAGAGCGCACCTCGTTTGACGCTGCAAACTGCACTTGCTGGTTTAAGTAGATACTGTAGTGAAGTACAATACTGTAGCCACAGTAAAAACCCTAAGAAAAGCAAGCATCCTCTTAATGTGTCAGTGTTTTTAACACCACAGACCCGTATCCTGGTCTCAGATAGCTAACTAAACTCTCCACCCTAAGCAACAGACCGACCGCTCCTTCAGCGCACAGAGGGTTATAGTCCAGTGTAACGCACTGACTCTATGTAAGTAGTCCTGTGGGTAGACTTTCTTTAAAGTTACATCATGCTGCAAGAATTAAGTGTTGTAATTAAATGGAATAGTTTATCATAGACCCCCGATTTTTAGAAGTGATCTTGGACTGATTTATCTGAGGGTTAGGTAGTCTAAGGTTGTGCTAATTAGGGTCTGCGAAATCTGCCAAAAATGTTTTATGCAACTGAGGACAGAGGTGCAGGGTAATGTCTCCTGCATGCATATTATTTTAAAGTTGCTCCTGCATTCATTAAACTCCTGCTACTGCATGCATATGCATTGCAGTGTGTATTGCAAAGCTAATGTCCCCTAATAGGGTGCATATTATAAACAGATAGATTATAAAGTTTTGTTTAGTTTTTTTTTTTTTAATAAATACAGATAATACAAAATATAAGCAATTATATGACACCCCAGAGGGTTACCGAGGACTGAAACTAATTATCAAAAAGGAATTCCATAATGTAAAAACTGGAGAGCGTTTTCCTGCAAGAGAACAAGAGTTTGACAGTCAGTACTTTTTTTTGTTCCTGTGTTTTTTTTTTTTTTCATGGTGGTCTCACAATTACAATAGACTACTTTATATACTGGAGTAGTATTCAGTAGGTGTATTTGTTTTTATAGTAATTGATTGTGCTGATGTGTATGGTATGATTCTAGAGCTTCGTAATGTATATTTAATTGTGACCCCGTTGGCTGTTTGTTTAAGAATGAAATATGGCGCCTTGTAACGTGAGTGTACGTCGGCTTCCCCTAGGGACTGCCTTAAAAGCGTGTGTTAAAAATGATATATGTGTGTGTGTATATATATATACACACAGACACAGACATACGTACGCACTCACACACACGCACACACACAGTGGTGCTGTTTTCAAATTAAACTTGTATCGCTCAGGATCTTTTTTTTTTTTTAACTAAGTTATAGAGTAGTGGAAAAAGTTGCCCAGTTCCTCAGCTGGATACTGTAACTTTCTGTCCGGTAAACCTGCACTATCCTTGCACCCAGTCCTGGGTTTTAGAACTCCTCTTCTTGCATTGAGCCTGTAGGTACCTGCCAGGAGATAAGCAGTCAGGCCCCCTCTTGAACGAGCGCATGAGTAGGTTTGTGCAAAGTGAGTGTGTAGGTTTACTATATGGACTCGCTATAGGAGAGTTTAACAAGGGTCTGTTCGCCGCAAACTCATGGCTCCAGGCCATTTAACTTAGATATAAACCAAATCCGCAAACTGGACTCGATTTAAACATGCCAGGACATTTTAGTTTGTTTGTTGCTAAAATGCAAAAAAATGTATTTATTTATTCATTCATTCATTTATTTTGTAACAGAAGAACAGAGCAGACGTGTTAGGCAGACGTTTCGGTCAATTGAAGAACGTGTACTTGGTAGTGCGGATCATATGTATATTCTTAATTGAGGGAAGTACTGAAACCAGTGACTGCTGTGAGTTTCAAAAAAAAAAAACGTATAACCAAATAACAAAACAAGTTTCAACTGATTTAAGTGTTGTTTTTTTAAGGGTGTGTGTTTATTTTTGAAATGTACAATAGAGATTTAAACACACAATAAACTTTAGAGGGTTGAGGTCATATCGAAGAGCCGCACCTGACTCAAACAAACAGTTCTTAAACTAACAGAAGGAGAGAGAAAGAAAGAAAGAAAGAACGAAAGAAAGAAAGTGAGCAAGAGAGAGAAAAAAAGGTTGTTAATCCTCAGTTGTTGGCGGCCATACCTTGTAAGACAATTGAGATCATTATTCATGGGGATAATGCTCTGTGTTGTTCCAGTGGCCCCTGGTTCATTAAAGGAACAAATTGAAGCCAGAAAAACATCCACTTAGCCTGCTTGTTATTGTTGCTGCCCCCCCCTTTAGACTGATGCTATCTCATGCTAGGTGTTGACAGACACTCAGACTGCCAAGAGGAGAGAGGTGGAGGGGAGGTTGAAACTTTAGCGATGCGTTTCACTGTCTTTAGGATTATCATTCTTTATGAGGCTACAGTCAGGAGGGGAGCTAGATGTAGCCATTACTGCCTGCAGGGTGTTGGCCTGACGGGAGGGGAAGGGGAGGAGGGGGGGCTTGCCTGAAACTGAAACCTTTAGCTCCGGGGGGGGTGGGAGGGCAGAAGATGCCTTTCAGAAGATGTCACAGCGGCCCAGTGTTGTTTTTTTGGCTTCAAGGTCATGAGGTGAAGCGTCTGTATACCTGGGACCCTGAACAGGTAGGGCTTCAACACACCTGAGCTTCCTGCCTGTCCAGTAACAGAGCCGGGCTCCATCTGGTTGCTGCATTTAGAGGGAAAGCCGGTTTGCAACACTGCACGCTCTCCTGAAAACTGCATTCCACAGCCTGCCTGCTGTGGTTTATTCCACTTTGGAAATCAAGCCAGAGACTGCGTTACATACAACTGAGCATACATGGACCGATGTTTATATTGGGAATACAGGGATGGGAATCAGACTCCTATTGCATAGCAGATTCACCCATTCAAGGTTTTATTAAGAGCGTGATTAGCCCCAATGTACAGGTAACAAGCTCAGGTGTGTGTTTTATTAAACTCCTAGTGAAACCAGCTGTGCAATGGGAGTCTTATTTCCTCTCCTGGAATAGTTATCCCTGACATTGTTTCCTGAAAGGCAAGTTACTTAAAAATAAATAATCAACTCATTAATAATTGATCTGTGCACTTAATCGTCTCCATTTCCTCAGTGTTTTACTGGAAACTAAATAGAAACTAAATTGGGCTACTTCATTACAGCCTTCCGAGGTATTTACAGTGCCTTCGTATTTCTGTACAACAGAGACGAAAGAAGAAGTCGATTTGGCTGATGGCGTGGCCTCGATTAGGGCGAAAATGCTTTTATTCCACTCCTGCATCAGCCAAGGGAAGATGATTTGTTAGCTCCACTCCATGGAGCAAACCAAATCGAAGAAGCATGCAGCTCCTTAAACCCAACATGTGCTTCACATACGACAGATCTCAGGGGTGCAGCTGTGATGAACAGACCAGGCACTTGACTAGCACTGGGGGTGGGGGTTTACTTGCAGGCTTTGGGCGCTCGTTCCATTGTTCCGCGTAAAAAACGGGCATGTGTCAATATGTAGGTTGTGCTGATGATGGCTGGAAGCAGGAGAGGACAGATCAAGTATTGAAAACATTTACAAAAATAAAAGAAAAGAATACAACAAAGTGTAACTGCTTCAAGTACAAACCCCCAAGTTGGTCATGTAAAAAAAAAAAAAAAAAAAAAAAAAAAAAAAGACCATGATAGCGTTTTAAAATCTTAAAACAGTAAACAAGCACAGAGGGACGGAACTAAACAGCGTGAGTGTGAATCTCGACATTTGATCGTCCAAAGGGTACTAGAACGATTCATAATTTCAAAGACGTGTAGGGCAGGTAGCAGCTAAGTGCCCCAGCACTGCACCTGTTGAACTTCATAAGGATCAGGTGTATCACATAACAGATTATCATCTTGCTCTATGAGGTGCCTGGCTGGGGGGGTGGGGTTGAAAAAGGTCAACTAATTGACAAAGCGAGGGGCTAGGACCTTGCCAGACAGCGGTACGGGTGATAAGTTACGCAGGTGTATTCATTAGGAGATGGGAGATGTAATCTCCTTGTCTCTGCAGACCTCAGCGAGGAAAGAATAGCAAACCGGTGCTAATAAATAGTAAAGCATCCGTCCATACATTGAAATGCTCCTGCAGCTTACCAACAATGCCCTCCGAGGACCAATCGCTGTAACCCCAGGATTCAATTTGAATTATGGCACTGCTATCCTTTTACAGCGTCTTTTATCAAGTGCTGAGATAACTAAAACCGCGAAGACCGCGTGCATCTATTTCATTTTAACAGTGCAAGGAGAGCTTTGTGTTATTATACATAAGGGTTTTCAGAGCCTTGTTATTTTGCTGCCTGTTCAAAGGTAGGCATTTTCCAGCCATTCCTTAATCACATTGCAATGTAAGGTTTCTATGTTGCATACGACGATAATGTTCCCAAAATGGCCAAAGCAGTAATATTATGTTCTGTTGGCCTCCTGATACTGCATGATAAACAAAATTTGAACACGCAGCTAAAGAAATGTACAAGCAAGCATGGCGTCTGTAATAATGTACCGTACTCTAACGCACAAGAACCTAAAAACCAAGTGCTCCCCCCCAGAGAATAGCGTTTCCAAAATAAGCACTGTCATCTGTGTGGTAGATCCTGATATATTTAAGTTTGAAGCAAATAATACCTTCATATGAAGGTAGCAGAGAGATGGAATCATTATGATAATTGCCCCGAAAGAAAGGGTAACTGGAGTTCAGAGTTCATTTTGTGTTCACCTCCCTCGCGGTGCTTCATTGACAGATTCCACTCCTTAACCTTAACTAAGGGGTGTTTCATTTCAGTAAGGGGAAGAAAAAGAAAACAACTGATGGGTAGAATGTCATGCTCGCTAATGAAAATGGCCGCAGTGCAGTGCGAGGAAATTTAGTTCAAGGTTCAATTTCGTTGCAACTAAACAATCGGCCCCTTTTCTCTTCCTTTCTCTTGATAGTTTGGGGAAGATGGAGGGGGATAAATGATAGTGGCGTCCTTGTCATTCTTTAAGTCGTGAACATTAGTGAAAGTTTTTTTTTGGGGGGTGGGGGGGGGGGGATTTGTAGAAAGAAAGAAAGAAAAAAAGACAATCTCTGTGTGTGTGTGTGTTTGTGTGTTTTGCTTCGTGAACTTGCGACACAATGTTAATCGCTACAAAGGGTTAAGTGTAGTTCAGGGTTCAGTGGCTGTTCATGAGATGGGAAGCCCTCATCACTTCTTTGGTCTTCTACCCATGGGAACAAATTCCTTATTGCCCATGATATCAAAACATGTATTGAATCGTTTGCCAGCCTTCTACGTTAGAACAGAATTGACGCGATGCCAGTATTTGGCTGGATAGTCAACGAAATTCGCTGCCAGGTTAAGAGCGATGTAATTGCAAAGAATTTATGCTGATGTGATTATTGCATTAGCAGTAATAATAATAATATTGAAATGAGGTGCCCAGCCTAAAGTAGCACTAGATTAACATGCATTGTTAGTACAGTGAGTAAGTAATCAAATCAAATTAAACAAGACAATGTGGAATAGTATTCTGAGATTTAAAATCGGTAGTGCATTAAAATGAAAAAATTCACCTGGAATAAACAAGCTATTCTAATGGTGTTCTTTTTCCATTGAGAAGTCAAATATGATTTCCTATTATTATTATTATTATTATTATTATTATTTATTATTATTATTATTATTAAAGTGTTAATTAATAGTCTTACAAAACTGGGTAAATGATGTAAATAAATGTCCTTTCAGCTGCTCTGACCTGCCAATGACGGGTCAAAAAGGGGTTCGATAGAATAATTTCGACATTAAAAAAACAAAACAATTACCCTAATATATTGAGCCCATTTCTAATTTGTGACATGCTGGTGCATTCTTTTACAGCACACATTTCTGCATTTAAAAAAAGAAGTCCTGCGTAAAGAATAGGAACAGCTGATGGGTTGAGATAATGATTGGAGAGGGGGTAAGTATAGTTCAGGGGTTCAATTTCTGTTCACCTAGTGATACCCTCCGTCACTTATTGGGTATTTAACTGGGAAATTGAATGTCTCTCTCTCTCCAGCCTGCATGCCACAGCCAGCGAGCGAATGCTTGTGTGTTTTTTAATTTAACAGCGCTTGCTTGTTGTCTCCAGCGAGGTGGTTGACATTAGATTTGTAATCGCTGACGGGAACAGATGGACCCTCCTTTGTAGAAGCCTGTCTGTATGTTAATGTGAACTGAGATTCACCCGGGGCTGCGCTAGTGACCTGACCGTGCACAGAGATTTACTTTGCCTTGTCTGGACACAACTTTACCCTTACCCCTCTACCCTCTCTTCCACCCCCACCCCCAGTCACCTTTGCTACCTCGACTACCCCTACCACAGTCTCGGAGACAGGTCAAGTTTACTATCCATCTTTTTACAGAGCTAGAAACTGCGTCTTTGTTTTTTTACGAAAGGGGCATTTCTAAGGAACGGAGATGCTGCTTTTCAACACGGCCCTTCAGCTTATCTGAAAGGAGATCCTGCTGTGTTCTGAATTTTAAGGAATTGTGTTCTTCATAGGCTGCTTCAGTAGGTACTTTTGTTTTGTAGTTTCTTGTAGTTTCTCTCACCAGACAGATCCATGATATACCAAAAGCTAGGTTTAATCCCTTATAAAACTGATGCTTTCCTATGCTTTACCATGAATTTCCCATAGCTTATCCTGCTTTTTTTTAAATGTGATTTACAATACCTCTCTGATCTTAAAACACTTTGTTTTTACCATGCTTTCACTGTGCTTTATTACTCTTTGTCAGCCTTTACTATGTTAAATATTTTTTAAGGGTGAGGCAGAATTAATTTGGAATTCATCTTCAATTAATGCTAACGATGCTGTAATTTTAACCTTCATGAAAATATCCTGTCGGCTCACAGAATCTCCAGTTTTGCATTGCAGATCTTAAAAGGTATTAATTATTATACTGAATGCAGATTTCCTTGTGCTAATAACACATGCACACATTCATGTAGACATCTGTACTTCTTATTCCTGTGTATATATATTTTCTAAAACACAGAACACCTTTATTCTTTTTTATCCTTGCAGTGACATTTCAATTTGATAAATGCTCCAACACAAAAAGTAGTTTTCAAAAAAACGAAATAAAAGCTTCACTTTTGTTTTCTTCAGCGCCTGTCCCTACTAGAACATAACACAGAGCTTAATGATTAAAAAACAAAACAAAAAACAAACAAACAAACATTTGGGTAATATGAAGTAATTTTTATATTAATAGGTACCGGTTGGAGTTTTGTGAGCACTTTATTAATGCTTATAGTCTAGAGTTTAAAATATGACAGCGCCCAGTCAGACAGCAATTTGAACTAATGAAATGTTCACTAGTGCTATTAGATATTTCTTATCTTTATCTGGACCTCATTTATAATAATAATAATAATAATAATAATAATAATAATAATGAATGAGTGAAAGTGGAAGTATGTAAATTTTTGGCTAGAATTGTGTTATTTTATTACATTTATTATTAGTGTATTGTGCTTTTAAGAAAAATAATCCTGGAATTTGTTCCAGGATTATAGAATGACTGTGTGAAGATCATAACATTTGAGAATTTCTTATTGTGTTTTCTTCTTCTTCTTCTTCTTCTTCTTCTTCTTCTTCTTCTTCTTCTTCTTCTTCTTCTTCTTCTTCAGTTTCAGCTCCTGGGGAGTCTGTGTGTATGTGAGTGCACCAATTCAGTTTTAAAGCTTGTCAGCTGTGAAAGGGATCAGTCTGTTTATTGATCCAGCCGTTCTTCTATTCATTGATCGCACTGTATCTATTATAGGGATCTTTCTGGAAATGAAAGATTGAAGCCCAGCCAATGCTGTATCTGAAACCACACATTCAAACCCTCTTTATCTGCAGGGATGCTGACAAGTGTGACAGAACAACAGCATTTTTCAAATGGAGGCCTCTTCGAAGATGTTTAAGATAATTTTATCTTGGTGAAGCTAAAGCTTTGTTTTTTTGTTCTCTCACCTTGCTGAGAAACACTGACATGTTTTGTTTTCTTATTTTCAACCCTATAATGTACTGTTATTTACTTTTGTATTTAAAAAACAAAACAAAACAAAAAAACCCCACCCAACCAGTTTCTGTTTATACAGATGCACAATGAAAACGCAACAGTCCAAGCTTGACATCGATAGCTGATTGGGCACATACAGAATGTTATTTGCATTTTAGATAGTGAGCAGATTGGTTTTTTGATGGTTTGAGTAATACTGTTCCTTGGGATAACAAAATACTCAGCTCAAGTCATGTGATTTCATAAAAATGCCGGGTACTCAGTGTTTGGTATTTGAGTTGAGTTAAAATTGCCAAAATTAGTTGATTTAAGAATCTGTGTAAATATCCTTTCGAAAAGACATGATTTTAATTAACACAAGAGCAGCGATTACAGTTGCACGACTTCAGGAAAACAATGTTGAGGTCTTGCCGTGGCCAGCTTTTTCTCCTGACCAGAGTCCAATAGAACATCTGTAGGACCAAATCCCCACTGCCGTCCACAGGAGACAAACACAGTCAGCCAGCCTTCGCCAGCTGCTGCAGCTGCACAGGAAAAGATGGCTGAATGTGCTGCAACACTGCCAGGATTGTGTTAATGCTTAGGGAGGTCATTATAGATAGATGGATAGATAGATAGATACATCTCTCCTACTGCTTTAAACTTTTGTATTTTTGGTTTCTTTTATCAGAAATTATTATTATTAATAATAATAATAATATAATAATAATAATAATAATAATAATAATAATAATAATAATAAAGATTTGAAAAGAGGTGAACAGGTGCATAGAATTGAGATGTGAAATTTTTTTACAAGAAAATGAAATGCTATAAATAGATCACAAATATTTCTATTTTATTTCTCCCAATAAAAGCAGCACTGCAAGATACCGGCATTGTGTGTTTGGGACTTTTGGAGGGCCTTGTTAAAGTATTTTTGTGGCTGACTAATAATGAGTTATTTTATCCTATATTGTGTTTAACTTCATGCCAAGTTTTATAAATGCTTGTGCCTCGCTAGGCAGAGTCCTTCTTTGCTTCTTAAAATATATAAGAAATGAATGAATTAAATAATTAATGTGGGGATTTACCATAGATATTAACACTGTGTTGAATCGGCAGTCAGTAAATGCGTCTATGGTAACACATTAATACAGATGTACCCAGTGTGCTGAACAAAAGCACCGAATCACCGATGCACTGAAAATTGAAGTAACCTTAGCAGTAGTGGGTGGGATGGAGAAAATCATTCGAGGACCGCCTCTGTTTAGAAGCACTTTGAAAATGTGATGCTATCACAGTTAAAGACACCTGTCCAGATTCACCGGATGCAGTGCGTGTGTTAATAGCACTGTTAACAGCCTGCTCGCTGGGAGAGGAACATTGTACCATTTCTGTTTTTTTTTTTTTCCTCTCCGAAATTTTGCAAATTGCTTCCCAAAGAAGGGCAGTAATGTAGACCCCACACACACACAAACTCCACCCAGACAAACACACGCAGTGAATATTTACCTCCGTCCAAAAACACACAACAACAACAACAACAAACCCTAAACAGAAAGTGCACAAGAGGCCCTGAATCAAGGACAGCCCGAGTGATGCCTGCAGAGTGCAGTGGCCCTTCCAGAGTAGGGGATAGTGTCGCACAAAAGAAAGTGCATCAAAACTGCATTAGAGCTGCTGGTAACAGAATTCGCCTGAAATCTCACGAGGGAAGTTTGAAGCGACTTGAAACAAAAGGGCGGCGCCACCCTGTGCTTGGCATATTGTGGGTTTTTTTGTTTGTTTTTTGCAGCCCTGGCTGCCGAACTCTTGAACCCCTTTCTTGTCCGGTCACTGGCTGACCTGTCTGAACCCTGGCTGGTGTGGCCACGTCTGGATTACTGACCGTGTGTCCGTGGCGACCGCCTTTTGCTGTGTGTATTAAGAAAGTGACTGCTTTTGACCACAGTTCAGCAACACTATATATATATATATATATATATATATATATATATATATATATATATATACACACACACACACACACACACACACACCACACACACACACACACACACACACACACACACTTGCAATGACGTTACTCCCGACCTTTTTATAATTTCATAAGAGAAACTTTTTTTATTACTTTAATTAAGCTTGGTCCATCCTTAGTAGAATTTTTAAATGAGATTTTTTTAAAGGTTACTTTCAGTTTATTTTTCATTTTAAATGGGTTCCCTAAACGATACTCAGACATGGATTTATTTATTTATTTTTTCAATCGTAATTCGTAGGCGTACAGCTCTTTGTGCTGTTGTGCGTTCTCTCTGTTGCATGCACAAGCTTGTAAGATGTACAGCTTTTACAAAAGCATGCAACTCTTATAACTTCCAGACACATTGGTGCGTTGATCTGAAACTTTATATATAGCTTCCTTGAGGTGCGGGGGCAGACCAGACCTACCTGCAGACTACAACTAGTTTTAAAAGGCAAATTTTATATAGCGCCTTTCACACCATGGCACCCAAGAGCGCTGTACAAAGCTAAAAAACAAAACAAGAGCGCTCACATGCACACGACCCTCCAGCTACAACCAACTGATATAAAAGCACATTAAAAGAAAAGGATGGTTTCAATTCAGACTTAAATAGAATCCAATGTTTAAACCTGCCGATTGTCAAAACTGAAATAGTGCTCCACAAACGAGAGCAACACAACAGCAAAAGGCTCTGTCTGCAGTTGTGTGCACATTGGTGCTATTTGCCATCTTATCTACACACCCTGTAAGATTGAAAAATTCGTGTTTTGTTGCTGATCAGAAGGTTCTGTGCGCCTCTTTTATGATGCTTTTGAGCAGCTTTTCTAGGGCTGCGGGTTTAGTTTTAATCGGGCAATTACAAATGAAAATCTCAGAGTAGCGGCAGAAGTAATGCCTTGTAATTTTCCCGGCAACACCTGTTATAGAGGGTAAAGGTTTATTAATTTTTTTAGGGTTATGGCCAGCTTCGGGGAAATAAATTGAATTACTGAAACACTAGTTAGTAACGCTTTGTGACAGTCTTAAAAAAAAAAAAAAGAAAAACACTTGACCAAAATATGAGTTGGGAGATTGTGGATTCCACTGCACTTTTTTTTCACAAAGACCGCAGAGGGAAATAATTATAATTTAAGATAAGTAACAATGCACTGCAAAGCCAGTGTAATGCTTCAGATTATTTAGGAATGTCATAAAAAGTCTACTGAATTGTCACATTGTACATTTTAAATAGATCCCCCCCCCCAACTCTCTCCCTTCTTCACTATCCAACACACTCCCCCCCCCAAAAAAAAAGGATTGACTGTTAAAATGTAATTTAATTTATAAATCAATCAATTTATTTAAAATTAGTTTATCAAGAGGAAGTCCAATTGAACGGGGCAGCTCATTTATTAAGCTCGTTCTGAAGGCATTAGGAACGAATATGCGCAAAATTAATTATGAAATACATCATAATAAAGTGACAAAGAGGTGCAGAATTGCTTGGAATGTCGCAAGTTTAAGACATTTCAGAGATGGGAGGCCTAAGGGCACATTGATACGAGGACTGACTGCTTTAAAAAAACAAAACATTTGAAACAAAAGAACCCCCAAACAATTGTTGCAGTTTATAACTTTTAAGAATAGCAGTACAATGTTGAATTCTACCTGGGCTTGTCTGTTTATTTAAAGTACAGTATTTATTGATTTTTAATAACATTTGTAGTTCTAAAAGTATTCCACATCTTTAAACCATGGCCTGTTTAGTTCAGGGACCAGTTGAAAGTTTGTGTATTTTTTGGTGTGAAAGGAAAGCACAGCAGTAATGTTATAAAATTCGATCAGTGGGAATTGTTTTACACTACTAGTGTAACCTGGGGTAATTCTATCTAACATTACATGTACGCCATTCAAAAAAGGGGCAGGCTAGGAAGTATTCATAATATTGCCACTCACAGCAGCTCCTTTTGGATCGGCGACAATTCTTATTTTTGAACTATGCTGTACAAAATCTGTAAAAAAATATTTTAAAATAATCCCTAAAATAGCCTAGCAACAATCTTAATTCTTTGCGTGTTTTTTTTTTTTTTTCTCCCAGCAGCCGGCAAACAGAAAGATGAATTATTCCTTCGTGCATTAGGGCTCTATTTAATGATCATCTGAAGGTATGGTCCATCTGTATCGTATGCAGAGCATGGTAAATTACTGCTGCTGTGCTGCTATGCCCCTCACCCAACCCTCCCTTCTTCACCCAAACCCTAATGAATTGAAACAGACCCCCATATTAAACTGGGAACAGACTCAGCTCTTGGTTCCTCATTGCAGGTTCAAAAGTTCACGCTATTCCCTAGGGCTGCTGTGCTGCTGTTGCTGTTTCTACTGATGACATTTTTTTTTTTTATTTTCTCTCTCTCTCTCTCTCTCTCTCTCTCTCTCCTCTCTTTCCTCGCTTCGAGAGGCTCTGATGCCCGAAAGGTTGGATATGTTTGACTGAGAGCCATCCGTCATCTTTCAAGCAACACAAGTCATCCAAACTTTCTCTCTCTCTCTCTCTCTCTGACTCAACATTGAAAAATCTGCCTGAAGATACTAATTTATAATCTTAACAGCAAACAGCAAACTCGCTATCTCTGCTGTCAGCTGGATCACTCCAGCATAGGAGAATTTGTTATTTTTTTGCTTGTTTTATTAATCATTTTTAATCATGAATATGGATGTACCCAATCCCCTCCTATGGGAGGGGGGCAGGCTCAAATTGGGTTAAAAGAATCTCAAGAAATATTGCTGGTTTTAAAGATGAGACGTGATCCTGTTTTGTGGTTAGAAAATGAAGGCAGTTATCAACATCAGTGAATTAGCTTTGCATTCACATAAATGCGTCCAATATAATAACTGTTTCAGGCATAGAGAAGTTTATTGACAAGACTTTCCTGTTGGAATTTTTGTTGTTTTATTTGTATTGCTGAAAAGAAAAGAAAAATATCCAAACAGTATCTCTGTACAGTTAGCTAGGAATCTGCACAGCATTCGTGCTGTTTCTAATAACCATGTGAATGGCTGGTGTACAAGAGTAGGCAGTTTTAGTGATGCTAATCAGCAGATTATGCAGTTGTAAGGCTGTTAAATCCCAGTTAAAGTGGGTAAATCGCAGGCAATGTGTAGCTAAGGTACACCCAAAACTGCAGTTACTGTGCAGCAAGCTTGAATTCCAACGGCACTCTGCTGTCCTGCAATGTAAAAACATGCTTTATTGCAAGGAGGCACAAATACAGCCCTGTAGACCCATAGTGATCCAGGTTTTATTAGTCTCAGTATTGATTAAGACCTGGCATTTTAATTGGTTCATTAATTTAGGGGTACCCCAACTTTATCCACTTTGAAAAATGTCACATGTTTTCTTAATCATCATTTAGGACCTTTCTTTTTTGCAAAGGAAATTATCTAAAACTTTCTGGGAGGTGAAAGGTGCACCCCCCTCTCTAGTGCACCCCTAGTGGTCATTGTAATACTGCAACAGAAATGTGCAGATTCAGGAGGAGTTGGGACTGCAGTTTTATTTTTTTTGTGGGCTTCTCATAGCTTTTGAAAGGAGGTCCGATAGGGCATTGCCAATGCTGCCCCCTTGTGTACAGAGGCCACTAAAGCAAGTGTATGTGAAAACTGCACGAGGCATTGGAAATGGCGGAATGGGTTATTACATAGCCATTGCAAGTACTAAGCAGGGGGGTGTCATGATGCCTGGGTGCAGCAGTCCTGAACCGGGAGCCCTTGTGGTTTTACGTGGAAAGTGTTCGAATGCAAATGAAACTTCGGGTTAAACCGTGAAAGTGTAGCCTCGTTTTGGGGCTGTGCTGTAAAGACTTCTTTTCTCAAAGCCATCAGTTAGCTGCCAGCTTGATCAAATTCACTTCCTTCACTTTCAAAATGCAGCCCTGTTTTATGAATAGATCATTTTCTAGAAGATTAGCAATACAGTGTGTGTACATGTGTGTGTGTGTGTGTGTGTGTGTACGTGTGTGTGTGTGTATATATATATATATATTTGTATTTTTTCTGCAAAACAAGGATTTGTTCTTGCGCAATTTCCCAGTAGCGTTAGCTTGCGCATTTTTAATAGAAAACATTTTCTAGATTTTCCCAGAAAATATATAATGATTCTGTATAGCTCTACAACATCACAGTGTAATTTATTGATTCCTTGTTATTAGGGGTCGGAGGGTTATAAGCCCCGGTCCCTTTCATATGCTCCTAGCTAGGGACCCCTTAATACCACGGTTATATAGATTTCATTATAAACCTGAAAGGAAAATGTATTATTATTCTACAGCGTTCATACTGTGCATATATAATTTGTTTTGGAAGGGGGTACAGGGTCTTAAGAGCCCTGATTGTTGCTCGTGCTGTCCGTGCACGCTCTGTTGTATATTTCTAGAAAGAGAAAGAAAGAAAAGGACCCAGCACAGCAAAATCTCCATCTGTAACAAAGAGGCGGATAAAACATTCAAGCCCAGTGGCTCAATCTGCCTGGTAGCTGTCTGTTCCTCAGAGTAATAGTGAAGCTATCAGAGACTGTGGGTTCAAACAGAGGTTAGCATTCCCAGGTACCTCCAGTATTCACTCCCACCCCCCGCCCTCCCTTTTCCTTGCAAATGAGAATTTGATTTTTTTTTTTTTTTTTTTTCCATTGGACTCCACTTCTGCAGATTAATGAAATTTCAATGCACGGCCCAGGTGCCCCCCGAAGCTTTGTTATAGAAAATAAATGGCAGTTCTGTAGGCGTGACAGCCTGCTCTCGGACAGTGAAAAAGGTGCACACACATGCACTCAGTGCAGAAAGGACTAGAAGCACATTGATTTTTCCTTTTTTTTTTTTTCGGGGAAGCGATTGGATTTTTCTTAATTATAAATGATTGATATCCAAATTTGCTTCTATTCTGCTGTTTTTTTTTTCCTCTGCCTTTTTTTTTTTTTTTTTTTTTTTTTTTGCATTGCAGTTAAAGGTACAGTACGGAGACACACCCTCTTCTGCTGGATACTGTCTGGATTTGCATGTTCTGTATATACAGTGCTATGGAAATGTCTTTATGTTTCCGCATGTCAGAGAGGAACGTTTCGGCAATTGGATCAAAAAGGCACGTGTATTTAAAATGCACTGTAATATTGAGAAAAATGGAACCCTAATGTAATGTGTCATACAGTATAATGTAAACCTCATGTTATACATTTCCACATAATAGCTTTAGTATCTTCTGCAGAGGATGTTTGCAGCTGGATAACTGACCTTGCCCTGTGGTTAAGAGACCTTGCATTTAGCTCAGGCCACTAAAGATTAGTGGAGGCATGATAAAGCATAGAGAAGCATTGTAAAGGACAGAGAGGTATGGTAAAGCATAGGGAAGCATTGTAAAGGACAGAGAGGTATGGTAAAGCATAGGGAAGCATTGTAAAGCACAGAGAGGGATGTTAAAACATATTTTAAAACAAACAATGGTGAACTAACCCTTAATCATAGGTAAGCATTGTACGTAATTCTGAGGCATGGTAAAGCATATTAATAAACATGGCAAACCAGGGTAAAATATGGTAAGTGCAGAGTATAACCATGGGAAAAGCATGGGGGTGAAAACCAGATTGCCCGGTGTGTAGGGTATTGTTTCTTAAGGATTGCGGCCTGTTATCATTGATATTTTATTATCATTTTTATCTATGGACTTATCCAAAAACAAACTGGTGATCAGGCTGTGGAAGTCTCTTCGCCACTCTCTATTTGGGATTCAGTAAAAACTATTTTTTATTTCAGCACACAGTTTTCTTTCTTTTCAGCTTCTTCTCTAAAGGCTCTTGCTGTGAAAAGCCTGATTTTCTATGTTTGAAAGGAGGTAGAACTGCAGTGTACTAAAATGAGTAGCATTTAAAAAACATTTTTTTTGGGATGTTCCCAAAAGGAACTTTGGAACCTCTTGGAATGAACATTCTATTCTGACATAATCATGACATCATATGCAGAATTTGTTCATTTATTATGCTTCAGATCAGCTTTATTACTGTATTTTAATCTGGAAATGCTTAGTAAACACTTGACGACTGCCTTTGACCTTTGCATTAGGATTCGGACGGTGTCTCACAGCCTCCGAAGGATTCTTGGAGGCGGCGCAGTGCTGTAGAGTCAGCTTTTTGTTTTTCAGATTGCTAGCTATTCCGGCTGTGACATTTCGAAAGGGGCTGGCTGTGTTTACTCTGTTTACAGAGACTCGGCCTGTAAGGTAGGTTTTGTCAGAGTTTCCTTCCTTGTTGGGGAGTCTTTTGATCCGACACAGATACACACAAACACACACACACTGACACACACACACAGAACTCCAGATGCCATAATGTTTGTGGGGCGTTAGGGACTCATCTTTATTGCTGTAATTAGTCTTTTATAGAGCAATTACTGCCGGAGAGGATGCCACATGCGTGCAGCGAACGCTGTGGAATAGGGTCTGTTCACAGTGCAAATTGCTCTGAAAACTTGCTTTTACTGAATTAAATGGATCCACAGAAAGACATGCTGATAGTGAAATAAGATTGCAGGCTATTCCGTGCCCTTTTGGAGCAGCCGGCTTCACTGTGCCAGCAGAGCATGGGAGAAATCGAGGAGCTCAAATAAATACCAGTTCACCAATTAAATAACTAAGCTGCTGGCATGCGAGTCTAGCTGACAAGACTTGTTTTTTCAGGTTGTGGAAAATGAGGCGTTTTGGGGGCAGATGAAAGACCATTTTTTTGTTTGTTTTTAAATTGTAGGTTTCTTAAATCCGAAAGGCACAGGTTGTCTCTAGATTTTAAAATTATATAAAAAAAATTAGGACTGCATGATTGAGTCTGTGCACAGCACCACAGCACTGTAAAACACTGCATAGCACAGCACAACACAGCACCATAGCACAGCACCACAGCACAGCACAGCACAGCACAGCGCACGCACCCCTGTCTGTGACGAGGAAGACGTTGTCCTTCACCTTAAGCACCGGCAGTGTGGTGGAAAGGATTGCATGGTTTGATTAGGGCCTGTGCGCTTTCCTCTCGGGAGCAGAGGAAGGATGTTGGAGGGGATTGGAGAGGGCTGGGTGTGGGACTGGGAACTGGGAACTGGGAGAGGCCCAGTCAGTGGAACCCAGAGAAAACAGCCTCCGCGTTAACAATGAGAGGGGGGTCCGAGGCTGTCACTCGTGTGAGTTATTAACTGTCACTCCTGTGAGTTATTAGCACAGTGGCTTTCCTGTCTGGTCACAGCAACAGGAAAAGCCAGCAATGAGAATAAGGCAAAGCCAAGCTCTCTGTTTACAAGAATACATGCCGTCATTGCAAGAGCTGACCTGTGTTTTAATGCAACTGCAAAAGTGGAATGTGAAGCAATTATAACTAAACTCAAGCTCTTTACTGAAGCTCAAGGTTTATTTATTTATTTGTTTATTTATTTATTTATTTATTTTTTGGTATGGTGACCAATCATTACTGACGTTGCATGAAACATTCCAAAAGTGTTCCATTTGAACCCCTCGTCTTGAATTTCCGTTCGGAACCTTCTGAGATCTTTCAAGCACTCCTGGGACCCTCGGCTAAGAAACAGTACAAGAATCCAAATTAATTGAATGACAAACGTTTCGACCTGAAGTGGAAAGACGTACAGCAACTGAATCCCAAACTAAAAAACACTCAAGACGTCCCGTCGAATCCTTTGTCATTTATTATATGCACTAGTTTCTTTATGTATTTTGTAATTTAGCAGTGTTGAGTGTTTTGTAGTTTTGGATGACTTTCAGAACCCTGAAATTCTCATAGAATATGGACTCGTTGGACTGAGTTCTTCAGTGGAGTGTTTGGGAGCGCACAGAAGCTGGAGACACCACTGTCACTAAAACCTGTAAAGGGTTAATTCAGCGCTGTGCAATAAATAAATAAATAAATAAAATATTGAGACCATAACATAATGCATTCATATTCAAATTTAAATTGATAATAAAAAGATTAAATAAATAATGTAAGACCATCAATCTTGAAAGATATGATTCCCATATGTTTTTATGTGTCACAGATGTTGAAATCCTTGGGTTTTTTTTTTTTTTTTTTTTTTTTTTTTGCTAAATGGCAAGTAAATGATCAGTCCTGTACAGGGCTTCGAGCTGGTAACAGATACTTGAATTATGATTTAGCACTGCAATTAAAAATAACAGTTTACTTTTATATATGCTGGTAACATAAAATATCTGCATTTACGTAAACTACATTTATATCATTTCTTAAAAAGAATATTTCAACAAGGCAGTCAATGCTGTAGAACTATTTCAACAAGCCAAGTCTGGGTTTTCATTAAGAGGGAAATTGCAAAATCCTGTGTCTAATTTACTTTGATTAAAAAAATTAAAATAAAAAAAAATAAATGTGCAAGCTGTACTTTGCTGTGATAAAGATTTGATAAACTGCCCCTTTTTTCTGTGTTCATTTCACACATTTTTTTAAGGATCTGCCATTTTATGAGGTGAATATTATTATTTATTTATTTTTTGTTGCAGATCTTGAAGTGCACTGAACTGTTTTGGTACATCATGTTCAGGTTTAGAGATAAAGGCCGGGGGGGGGGTTTGAGTGTCTCTGTGTTTGGCTGACCCTGCTGTGCACTGGCGTTTCTACACTTGTTCAAACACTGCTCCTATAGACAGGCACTGAACCACATGATAGCCAGTGTTGGGCCGGGGATAATGCAGCGGGCTGGAAGAGAGCAGTAAGGGGTGAGGCAGTGGTCGTGGAGTCGTGAACGGGAATGTCAGTGCGGAGTCGAGGTTAAACACAGACCTCAGACTGTCACAACAGAGAGCAGACCGCCAGCGGCCAGCAAGCGTATGTGCACGTGCATACAGAGCTAGATATACCTGCAACAGATAGCACACACTTCCAAGATTTTTTATTTATTTTTTTGTTCTATTTGTTGCATCTGAATCCTGGTCAATTTGCACAGCCCGTATTTGTAAAAGTAAAATAAATAAATAAATCTATGAGAAATACCTATGAGTGATAATAGATATTTTTTAGATACATATTAATATTAATATTAGTAGTAGTAGTAGTATTTCTGATTAGATTTTAAAAAATATTTTCTAGACTGTTTTCACTAACCCTGATTGGCAGTCATTTTGAACTTCCTTACCTAAGATAGCAGTGGGTAGCGCTAATTGGGATGTGAAGCTGGCTTTCTTTCTGACTTGTAATCTGTTAATTGTCGGACAAGGGCTGTCCAGTAAGAGCTCTTGTAATCTGAGAGATCGTTGAGTGTTCAGCAGTTACTTTGTTTCTTTTTTTTTTTTTTTTTTAAAACAGTTTGGTTTCGTGTTGAATTGCCCATTAAGGTATTTTGTTACAGTGCTAGAGATCCTGATTCTGTGAGACTAACATTACAGGAGTAGGGCCTTTTACTGTTATAACAAATCAAAATAAAAAACCAAAAAAAGCATGTTTCTGATTGAGCAGCACCTGGCACAGATACAACCAGGTCTGTTTTAATGATCTAAACAGCGGTGAATCTAAATAGCGCCGCTTTGTAGCTCTGCATTAGTCCTAAAGGTATTATTCACCAGATGTGATACATTGACATTGCAAGTGCAGCAAGCAAAAAAAAATGCAGTGAAGTATGTCAGAGATGACGTCTGGTGCCAAATAGAAGTATGATTCTTTCCTGCATGCATAGAAACAAATGATATATAATATAATATAATATAATTGTACATTTCAGTGTGTTTTGACATGCCTTTGTGAAAGGAGTGTGGAGTTGCTCGTAGGCTTCCGGATACCATGGTGACTACAGTCGTTTATTTCAATTTCAATCTATTAATGTGCTTGTTGTCGTTTGCTGCATAGTTAATGATGTAACGATCTACTGTTCCTTTCTGTTTAACCCTTCAGGCATCTTGGTCTCTACCAAATAAAACAAAAAAAAATTTAAAATCTAGAATGAATCCAATGTGCCAAGCTTAAAACGTAGCTGTATGCATGTGCAAGAGATTTGCACATGCACATGTAATGCTGTGATACATGAGGGGGGGCAGGGGGTGTATCAATAAGTCTGTCTTATTTCTTTTGTTAAATTGCTATATCATAAATAACGGCCTCTTAAAAAGAATAAATAATAAAACTGGCCCCTGGTGACTTCTTTAAAAGTTAAAAGCCAGCCTCTGGTCTTGACTGGGCTGTCAAAGGCAATATCTAAAAGCACAGCTGGCACACCTGAGTGTAACCATAAACCTGTCCCCCCTGCAACACTTGAAGTGTAGCGCTGTCTCCAGGGTTGAGCGCCCTGTAACAGTGTTGCACTTACAGTGTAGCTGTCTTTCCTGAGCGTCCTGTATAATGTATATGTATTATAATGACTGTTTGAAGTATACAGCAGTAGCTTTCACTGTACCACACAGATGTAATTGCTATCTTACTACTGTATTGTGTCAAAAAACAAGAGAAAACACACACACACACACACACAAGGATGTGCTCAGAGCTTTACTATTTTATAGTGCGGATAGAGGCTTGGGGAGCATAATCAATAAAAAACAAGGTTGGCGTTGTAAATCAAAGCACCATTAAATAACATCTGAAGAAAAGATGGAGCATAAGCAGAAAAAAAACCCCGCAAGTGTGTATTCTTCTGTCCATATGGATCAGATCATCTCTCTGACAGCGTTAAACCCACTGCTGCTTCCAGTCTCTCGCTCGCTCGCTCGCTCGCTCTCTCTCCCTGCTCTACCTTACGACTTGTAAAAAAAAAAAAAAAAAAAAAGCAGAGAGGAGAGAGTGAGAGAGAGAGAGCGCAGGTGTGCACCATCCCTCGGACAGGCTGCTTATTTAAAAAAAAAAAAAAAAAAAAAATGAGCAGGGAAGGACTTGATTAATAGGTGGAGGGATAAGCGTAATCCCGCGAACATTAAACTTTTAAAATAGTTGATATACCACATGCCAGTGTTAACCCCGACGAGTGAGCGATCGAGGGGGGTTTGCTTGACTGTGCTGTTCTCCTGGTTTGCTAACACTCTCCCTTTCGCAGTATCCCATGAATCCCTTTTCCACGCAGTCCTTCTTCCACTCGCATGCCTAAACAAGACGGCTCCTTGTTCTGCGCACCCTTGTCGTATTGCAGCCAGCTGAAGCCCTCCGCACTCTAAGGCTGCATGTGCAGCTCCAGGCACCCTGCAGGGATGGAAGTAAGACTCCTGTTGCATAGCAGTTTCACCCATTCCAGGTTTTACTGCGAGCATTGTGAGCCGCAATGTACTGGTAACACGATTATGTGTGTCTTACTAAATTCATAGTGAAACCGCTATGCAACGGGAGTCTTTATTTTCATCCCTGTAGTGGTACTGACACCAGTAAAGGAACTGGTTAAAATGGTCTTCATTGAGCGCTGGTCTCAAGATAGAGTGGGGGTTGGGGCATCAGACCAATTTAACAGGGGCCAGTTTCACAAGCTGCTTCATTTAAAAAGAGGCTGTCATTTAAAATACCTTTCGCCCACGATCTGATCCGTTTGCATCCAGAGTGCCGATTCGCAGGCAAAGTTTTAAGTCCTGGCTGAAGGCCTGTTGGATCTCTCAAGCATTTGGATTACATTCTTGGTTTTTATTTTGCGTTTTAGTTTTTTTTTTTTATTGTTCGGTCTTGTTTTACAAGCTCTTTTTTTCTTTTTTTTTTAGATTGTGAAACTCTTTGAGATGACCCTGCCGTAAAATGGCGCTATATAACAGTAATTTTGATTGGCTGATTGATCAATTTCTTGGCAGGTCTTGACTTAAACTGATTTCCAACAGATAGATGGAACCATTTTAGAGCAGCAGTGCGCTACAAACGGCATGAGATGTGAGCCATCTCCATTGCATCTCTTACTACATTGAAAACTCCCAGCTGCAAAACCACATCGAGCAACGTGCCCGGGAATAGTTTGAACTCAAATTGTCAAGCATGTCAAAACAAGAGTTGAGAATGTATCACGGGCAAGCCTGTGTGCCTAAAGGTTACATCAGCCCTGTCACCCTGTGTGTTTGTTCAAGCTCTGTGTTATTTTTTTTTAAAAGGCAGCTTGATATATATCACAGTTACCCTAAATCATGTTCTTCTTCTTCTTCAGATTCCTACATCATTTTCTGGGGCCAGTTTTTCAAAACCTTGGTAATCGGATTCCCGCGTTTTGATGTGGATTATATTGTGCAGTTGGGTTTTTCATAATTTAAAGAGGAGATCAGGATTACCTTGATCCAGAATATCAAGATTATTGTGATTCTACTGCGGAGGATGATTTTGCTTTTAAGTGATCATAGAACATTGATGTGTTCTTTGAATTGTCATAGCAAACACATGCTGTATGTCCAAATAGAGTGTTAGAATATCATGTGTATGTATTTATTTAAATTTTGTATTCATGCAAGCAAAAAAGGAAAACACGTATTTAGTGGTATAGCTTTATTTTAAAAAAAGCTTTTTTTTTTATATACAATGTTTTTAAATGGGCATTTGTGTGCTATGTAGAAATAAAGATGTGGGGTGGGAAATTTCATATTACATATATTAATGTATATGGCAAAATAAATGGTAAAGTATTTAATGGAGGATCCTTCTAGAAGTAGTTCTTTACAATGGCATCCCTTACTACCAAAGCCAGCAGGTCGATCCTCTATTGGTGCAGCTAGATGCATCCTGGTGTCCTAGAGGCTCACCTTCAGTGGCAGGTGCGATTTGATAGTGATATTTTGCAAAACAATACAGGCAAGAATTATGTTGCATGCCCGTGGCATTTCCACACGCAGATAACTCAGACAAGCGAATCGTCTCTTAAGGACCTCATTGATACTTTATATGTGCACTAACACATATAAAGTATCAATGAAGTGACTTGTGTGATTTCTGTTAAAAATATGTATAAAACAAAATAAATAAAGTTGTGTATTACTCGTTATTAGCACAATCTTATTTTGTTAAATTAGGTTATATCATAAATAATGGCCTCGGAAAAAATAGAATAAAACTGGCCCCTAGTGACTTCTTTAAAAGTTAAAAGCCAGCCTCTAGTCTTGACTGGGCTGTCAAAGGCAATATCTAAAAGCACAGCTGGTACACCTGAGTGTAACCATAAACCTGTCCCCCCTGCAACACTTGAAGCCCCCTAGTGGATGCAAGAAATAGCACATAGAGCAAAGACAAAAGGCATGCTGATGTGATATGGAAATCTATTAATAATAATAATAATCATAATAATAATAATAAAATAATAATAATAATAATAATAATAATAATAGTCATTTAGCAAACCCTTTTATCCAAAGCTGGTTTTAAACTATGCATCACAACTGCTGCTGCAGATGGGTTTTTTTACGTCTCATCTGAAGGACCCATGAGAGAGAGAGAGAGAGAGAGAATGAAAATGAAAATGAAATAAGTACAATAAAATGTGTGTGCATATATCTGCCCAGGGCAGTGAATACGATGGAGAAGCATTTATCAAGTGAATACAAGCGAAGGAAAGAAAGAAAGAAAGAAAGAGAGAGAGAGAGACATAGATGGCTGTGTTTTATATTTAGAAATGGGATGCAGGCTCGCACAAGAAGATGCCAGGGCAGCAGCCAGCTGCGTTATTTGTTTGGTTTGTGTCCTGGCAGATGTCAGCCCCTGGAGTGGAGCTGAGGGTGTGGGTTGGGTGAAAAGGTCACCAGTCTGACCTCATTAGACACACCTCCTGGGAAAGGTCAGGGGTCAGTCACCATGTACAGTAGTGCATTTAAGGTCATTCATAAACACAAAGCAATCTGTTTTATTGATCCAAACCGTTTTAATCCCTGGTCATGACCTCATTACAATGTTTATTTATCTATTTATTTATATTGTGTGTGGTAATGTTAAGAGGTGGCTGAGTCCAGCTGGATTAATACCCAGTTAAAGAACGGCTGCCTTTTGAATTTGCTTTTTGTATTTCATATTCATATTAATGTCTAAGATTGTTTTATGCCCTTTTGACAGGGTTGCCTCTGATTTTCTGTCATTTAGTCAAGGAGAAGCTATGTGTCGAGTAAATGTCCCCAAGGAAGAATCCAAGGTAAACACCACCACCTCAAAGTGGAAGTGTTGTTTTTTTTTTTTTTTTTTTTTTTTTAATCTTTAGTAATAATAAAACAAGGCAGGCATGTGCTGTTTTTAATTATTGGACCGGAATTAGAATATGAATTGTGAATGATACAGAAACATATTTGTCGAAAATGTTACGATAAGCAGATAAAGAAACTGTGCGGATACCAATGTTTCCTTGGGCAAAATAAATCAAAATTGGGAAATATTTGGAAGTGGTTTTTTCCGGATTCAGTTGGTGGGTAATAGTAACAGGGGGTGGGATAATATTTCATGTAATTACATTTGTCATCCCACCAGTATGCGATCATTTTTAGGAACAGCCCTAGGAAACACTTTTGATGGACAGATCCGTCCGTCTTCATTACTAAGAGCCATTACAGAGAACCAGCCCATCTTCCTGTAAACCGTCCTCCTCTTTCCTTCCCCTGTGCCTGCAGCCAGCAGCCCAGTGCAGTTCCAAGCTTCACAGGATAATAAATAGAGGACCTCTGTGACGGATAGCGAGAATCTTCAAGTTGCCCCGTCCGCTAATAAAAGACGATCTTTTCTTGCAGTTTTCCACAAAGCGTTGTGAATTACGTTCTCACCTGCAGCCTATCCTTGCATTTTTAATGAGGCTGTAACGCTGCCTGTTAGCGGTCCTGCGATGTGACTTATTGTACGTTGGTGGAAATTGTTTTTTAGAATGGAGTCTAGTGTTTGAGGACCTGTCATGAGTTTATTAATCAGGCCTCTCCCGACGCTAATGACTGAGAGAGGCCTGTATTGACAATGGCGGGGAATAAATATTTATTTTACATCCAGAACAGTCTTTCATCTCTTGCTTCATGGCGTAAAACAGTGATCTTTAGCGGTACAGTGATGTAGCCGTATATCTGTGCTGTACAAAATGGACCTGTTTGAAATACACCACTGCAACTGATACAGTGTTAGTTTGAGCTGTGTTTAAGAAAACTATAAACAACACATACTCTGCAGTGTGTGTGTGTGTGTGTGTGTGTGTGTGTATATATGTTACATATATATATATATATATAATATAATATATATATATATATATATATATATATATATATATATATATATATGATAAATATATAGATATATATATATATAAGATATATATAATATATATACGTTATATATATATCATATTATATATCTCTATGTATACTATATACATGCAGTACTGGCTCAACTTGTGTGGTGACTTATATACCGTATGCCCATATACTCCTACTATCCCTGACTGGTTAATAGCACGGGTATCTAGAATATATAATCTACACATACATACATGCAGTACTGGCTCAACTTATGGCAACAACTATCTTGCCCATGTCTCCTCACTCAGATCCCTGACTTACCAAACACCCGGGTATCTCTGAATAGATAATCGTCTCCTCTTTTAAAAGAATATGCTGACAAGTAGAGCGGTCCCCTGAAATGTTCTCCTTGTTCTAGGAAAGCAGCACCGCTGAGGGTGGGGAGTTTGTTGGCGGATAACTTCACTGAGACTACCTGCTCGCTGAATATCTTGGTATCCCTGAATAGACGATTGTCTCCTCTAAAAAAATATATATATATATATATATGAATGAGATTTTAGAGAACAGTCTCTCCCACAAGTGCTGCTGTACCCCAAGTATGATCTCCTTACTACCGATGCGGAAATTTAGCAGCGAAAATAAAACCAAGAAGTATTATTTTCACCACTGCTTGTCAGAGAGAGACGTGTTGTGTGGGCTGGTATTCAGGAAAAGAATGTGTTGGTAAAAAGCCCTATTGGGGTCACTGTCCGTCAGTCTGGTCTGCGGGAGGGGCAGTGGAAGGAGTCACCGAAAGGGGTCACCGAGCGGTCAAATCCAACTCACTGCCATTTCAGCATTGGCTTGTATGAGACTAACTCCACACACTGCACCGGTTCATTACTGACAGCTTCTTCTGCCCTGAACCTGCGGCGCTCTATTTTTAGAATGGAAAGAAAAAATAAAAGGAGTAGAAGAAGGAGAAGCAGCAGTGTGTCATTTTTTTCTTTTGCTCCATGGCAACGGCTCGGGGACAACGTGACCCTTTTGCTATGTGCTAATGCGCCAGGTTTCAGGGGTCTCCCATGAAACCATAAAACCATAAAACACACACAATGATACTTTAGTGTCCCATGAATGGACAAAGATTTTAATCTCAAAAACATCTGAGGGATGGGGTTTTTTCTGCTTTAAAACTTCACCACAGTGAAGAAGGCTTGTGTACTTTGTCTTGCCACAGACTGTTAGACCACAGACTGACCTTTTGTTACTATTACTTATGCAACACACACACTGACACACACACACACACACACACACACGCACACTGACACACACACACACACACACACACACACACACACACACACACACACACACACACACACACACACACACACACACACACACACACACACACACACACACAAAGCAACACTTCTTCAATACTATAAATATATGGTCGCATAACCCTAAACAAATTAATTTTAAATATATGTCAATGGCATAGTTGCCGCTATATTTTTTTCTATACTTATTTTTGTTTGTTCATTAGTTCATTTATATACTGGTAAAAAAAATAAATACACAACTGTATCTAAATGAGTAACATTTGCGATAAACATTGTCTTCACTTGCCCAGAAAGACAATTACACATAGACACTCAGACACACACACTTAGTTGCTGAGGAGTTAACAGCATGCAGTACGTCAAAGGATTTAAAAGCACTAAGTTCATGAAACAAAGTTTGAAAACAGTTGAGTCATCTCCCTGCAAGTGTTTATTCTTAAACCCAGCCCTTCTACAGATGTATTGCATTAATAGCTTTCAGGTGTCTTCGCTCTCTGACTGTCTCCGCAATTCTGCTTTCCATTCACCGTTCTTAAGTAGAATTCTCGAGTGAAGATAATACCTTTTTTTTTTTTATTGGAAAATGGTGCGCTGCTGTATGGGACTGTGTGGAAGAGTTTGTTTTTTCTTTTAAATTCTCAAAGCTGCCATGCCTTTGAATGGATGAGCATGTTGTAAGAACTGTGCTGTTGCATGTGCATTGTAATGCTAGGATCGGCAATTATTATTATTAATATATTAAAATAGCAGATAAAACAAGTGTTCGGCCGGCTCTTTCTGTGCTGCAGCAGTTAAAATAGTCAAGACTAAGAGAGAAATTAACTTTTCTGTGGCTGGTTGACTATATGATTATAAAGCAATTTGCAGAAATGTGATCTGTACAGTAAGTGACCTCACTGTACTGCAACTTATGGACACCTACTCATATGTGAAAGTGAACCTAAGCACCATGTAGGAATTCTATAGTACTATGGACATTTTCAAATGTTATATATATAATGTGTGTGTGCATGTAGAAAAAAGATTTCAGTGTAATGTACACTAGAATATTAAAAATAGACAACTTTTTTTTAAAGTAATAGGAAAGATGCAAAAAGTAAAATGATCTATCTATCTATCTATCAATCTATCTATCTATATCTGTCTAGATATAATTTTCTTTCTCAAAACTTGTATGTATTCAATACATTTTTTAAACATAGCCTTATATATAAGTATATGTAAAACCATGTTTGTCACATCCTATTTCTTCCCTATATATTGCAATGCAACTTGTTACACATGGTTACCTACCTTACCTACTTTAAATGCAAGAGAAAATAGATATTTGCATAATTCTAGTTATGTTTTTAGCTGGTAACCTTTGGGACCTGTAAACCATAGGGGAAGTGCATGTTATATCAAAAGTATACTAGTTTACAATATGGTTAAAGAATGCATACATACATACATTCATACATACAAGCAAATGTATAGCTAAGTTAAAGAAACGCATATATTGCATTGAATAGGTTTAACATGAATTCAGATATTCTGGATTTTTAGCCTCGATTTGAAGGCTTCGATCTCCTTGGGTTTTTATCTCCAATTTGTATAGATTTGTAGATCACCTCGAACTTGCCCGGGTGGTGATTTATTATTATTATTATTATTATTATTATTATTATTATTATTATTATTATATTATTATTATTATTATTATATTATTTTTGTAAGTGTAAAACGTTGGCAAGTTTACATTTTCTTTATGTCGAATTTAAGACTTAAATTTTCATCTGAATTTAATTGAATTATCTTTCTAATATTATTCATGAATTATAATAATAATATTTATTATATATAAAATATTATAATATAATTATTATTTATTTGAATTATAATAACACTTTTCAACTTAAAAGTTGAATTTCCCATCTCGGTTTTGTAGTGAGAAAGCTTGCTCTGCCGTACTCGAGTAGGAGCTCTCCTGACTGGTCCTTGGGAGTCGTGTTGAACCCTCATACAACATGGTTATGTACACTAACCAATAAATAAATAAATAAATAAATAAAGGTATCGAAGTGGGGGAGGCCCCCCTCCGCGGGCAATATAATAAAAACACACCCCCCCCCCCCCCCCCCCCCCCCATGCACGTTTATTTTTTTTCAATAGCTTTTATAGCGGCATCAGTGTGGTTTTAAGGATCGACAGCTCTCTTACTTAGAAATCGATAAACCCAATACATACACGCGTTGTGTTTTCATTAATGATCAGACGTTTGCCTGTGCAAAAACAAAAAAACAAAACAAAACAAAACAAAACGGTGAGATATTAAGATTTCTGTTTCCATTGGGCAGTGTTTTGAATGGCAGATGCAGTCAGATGATCTTCAGAATTTATTTTTCAACAGCATAAACAAGCCAATAATATTTTAACGGTGATCCAGCGAATAGGGAGGAACATTGTCCTGCTTATTATTATTATTATTATTATTATTATTATTATTTATTATTATTAGCAGCAGTAGTATTGCATGTTTTACACCTGTGCACTTGTATCAGCATACACAATTATATTCTATATAACGAAATAGACCGAAATGTTGCTTTACTAAAATATAGCAAGCCTTGCATTGCGGTATCCGATCTCATGCAGGTGACAGTCGAGTACAATAATACTTATCAGCCCTGATAACCATAGATACAAACCTGCTCAGCGTTTACGGCGTGTGTTGTTCGGTATTAATTAACCACGATATCCTATTATTATTATTTTATTTTTTTTAGAAGAGATAAACATAAATCTTAGGCAACAGTTGTCTAAAACGTGTTCTGCTGTCATATATTATTATTAGTTATTATTAATATTATTATATTATTATTATTAATATATGCATAATTATACGTCGTCATTTAACTACATGTTTTATTTAATTAACTTAAATGTATATTAATAATAATAATAATAATAATAATAATATTTTTTAAAAACTTAGCAAAATAATCTAACTATTTTTAAGCAATATAACAATACGTGTGTGTGTGTGTGTGTGTGTGTGTGTGTGTATATATATATAGATATATAATGTATGTATATGTATATAATTGCACGTTACCTTCAGAATCAGTTCATTGTAAAAGTCGGCAAACAGGTGCACTGTCCGACACGTAGGGTCGTAAATGTACGATTACACCTTTTTAAATTTTTATTTTTTTCTAAGGAGATTGTAAAACATTTATCCGGCGCTACAGATGGTCACAAGACTTATCCCTTGACAGCACTTTGAAATTCCCCCGGTCAGTTCATTTCATCATTGTATGCATAATCTATCCCACACTATTATTATTATTATTATTATTATTATTATTATTATTATTATTATTATTATTATTATTATATTATTATTATTATTTATTATTATTATGAGGTATAACAACATTTATTACATTTTTATTTGGTTTAAATCGCTGTTTTTCATTTTATTTATTTATTTGTCATTTACAACATCCAGAAAAACAGGGAATATTGTTTCCTTATTGTAACATCCCCGGCACAGCGCCACCTGCTGCTTGGAAAGGGACGCGTTTTCCCACACCGTTTACTCTTAATTTTTCTTCAAATGTTTTGATCAATAAGGAATAATTTAAGCGGGAGTTAAATGCTAAATGGTTTCATGTAAAAATAATAATAATAATAATAATAATAATACATTTTTAAAAAATTATGTTTTTTAACACACGAATTAAATAAAAAGGCCGTATACCAATAGCACTTCAGCGCTGGAGTTGAACGGTTTTAATTTTCTGTTCATTTGTAAAGTCGTATTTTTGAGTCCTGCGTTGCACGTCTGGTATAACTATAGCCAATGAGACCTACACATCACTGCGCATAACATCGACGGCCATCTGTCTTGTTTTAATATCCCGTACTTTTCAGTAAAGTTGTGATAACCGCAGACAAAAGACACGCGTCACACAGTTTGAAACCTGAAACAAGTAACGGACGAAGGGAAAACGGCTCAAATAAATATTAAAAAATAAATAAATAAAAATGACATAACAACGGTGAAATGTCAAAAACATCTCTATACATTTATTTCCGTGCATAACATCTCAGCAAGACCTTTAGCAGCCTGTGTGTATTTATAGCTGAATGGTATGTAGGTATATAGATGACCTATAAATATACGCGCTGCATCTGCACTGTGTGCTTTAATTGAAGCGGTGATCTTTGCATTAGTCTGTACAGAGTTACCGGTTTTGCCAAGCAAAACAATACAAGGTTTTAAGTTTTCACTGTTACAAAAATGACAAACATTTCAACACAGAGGTTTCATTTCAAAGTATAGGCTGTGCATTTGCAGGAAAATTATATATATGAAAAGCGATATGAAGTGTTTGTTGTTTTTAACGGCAGTTATTTCAAAGCCTGGAGTACATTGTTTTAAATATTTGAACAAGTTCATGCTGGAATCTTAAGAAGAATTAAAAACCCCAAAACCCCTTTGAGGTGATGGATTGCTGTTGAGACACTGGCGAGATGCCTTAGAGGAAATGCATGTCTGTTTATTAAAAATACATTACGAATTAAATGTAACAGTTTTTTTTTTTTTTTTTTTTTTTCCCTCGAGAAATACGACAAAGAGCAATTACAGTACATTATCCCAGTTACTCTAAAAATTCATGGAATTTCTCGGGGAGAATTTGCTGTTTGGAACCAGGCACTGAAAGCGCTTGGTATGTCTCGACCGCCACCTACCTGTGGGAACGCGGAATGACAATCTGTTTATTTTCTCAGGCTATATGTGTTATTTATGTATCTGTTTAATAATATCTGTGTACATTAATTTTGACATATAGATGGATTAATTTTCTTTTTAATATTGTCCATTTGTTTTATATTATGGCCATGCCTAATATATGTACCCCCCCACACACTGTGTAAGGCTATACTGTTCATTTGATCTATTCGTGTACTCTGCAGTTATACCTCCTTTCAAACCCATATATATAGCTATATATATGTGTGTGTGTGTAATGAAGAAAAGTAATTGATAAACTGAAAACTCACTATTTGAATAATTAGCTACAATGTTTCAGCTTCTGCCTCTCTCTCTTTCTCTCTCATATATATATATATATAAACACATGATTTTTAGTATTGATATAGTCAACCTTTTTGCATGACTGTATTAGGTAATAGTCTTGCACACGCACAGCACAGTAACGATTAAATACTGTGTTTGTAAAATAAAGAACGTTATATGCTAATGGGAATTATAAGTCTTTTTTAAAATGATCAATATAAAAGACAATTTGATGAATAAAATTGACACTACAGTGGTGCCATTACAGTAATCACTGCTGCATTTGTTCAAAGTTTTTTCATTTTTAATTTATTAACCTTGTACAATCACCATTAGTAATGTTTATGCAGATGCTAAAGTAAGTGATTTGTTTAATTGCTTGGTGGTGTTAATTTGTCCTTGTAATGCTACTGAGCTTTGTCAATTTGTTGTAATTGGATGTGTTTCTTAATTGCTGCGTTGTAACTGTTGTTATACTGGAAGCATTTCAAACGAAGTTTAGAATTCTGATATATATGTGTGTGATATATATATATATATATATATATATAATATAGATATATATAATATTATATATATATATATATATATATATATATATATATATATACATATATAGATATATAGATTTATAGATAGATTCTTTCCACACAGCTGAAGAAAGACTTTTTTTTCAAAACGTCCTGAAAGAAATTATTTAACAATTTGAAACTTGTGTACAGCCACAAAAAAAAAAAAAAAAAAAAAAAGAAATCGTTTATCTATATGTGTATGTATGTATGTATGTATGCATGCATGCATGTATTTAAAAGGCAGATTTTATTATTTTTTTAACTGGTTTCTTGATCAGAAGAGCTGGTGTTCACTGAAAAGTATAGAAAAAGTTGTTGTTATACTTGAAAAAAGCTTTGCTACGTTTACAGATTCGAAAGGAGCGCATTCAGATTCCTACCAGATAGTTCCTGAATGAAACCAAGAACATGGAACACTGTTCCCCATTTACAGAAAAAGATTTTAATGAATGAAGAATTAATCAAACCAGCCAAGCTTCAGCAGATAGTTAAATTCTGTCTTTAGTGAACGAAGCTGCTGTACTTCCTCACAGCTCACTCTTTGCCAGCCTCCTCTGTTATTTTTTTTTTCTCCCCCAAATTCAGCAAAATAATAATATAGTAAAATAATAAAGTTACCCAAATCATGCAAGTAGATTTTTTTTTTTTTTGTCCAAACGAAGCAAGTTACAGAACAATCTGGTAATAATTAACAATAATTATGACTGCACGACACAATATAATGAAATAATATTCCCTGGTAAAACAGTGTTTTTTTTTTCTCTTTTTCTTTCTTTTTTTCTTTCTTTCTTTCTTTCTTTCTTTCTTTCAGACAGTCAATAAATACTGTGGTTATTTTAGTTCTACGTATTTTTCTTTTGGCTAAAACACAATAATAAAAACTATAAATAAAATAAGGTACATAAATAAATAGACAAATAATCTTAATGGCGTTAGTTAAATTCGGACCCCGTGCATCCTATTGCAATCTAAGCAGAGGTCCAGATTTCAAACGAAACTGCTGGGGTAACCCTCGTCTAAATAATCCACCAGTGTGGGGGGACAACACAGGGGTACAACTGAAATCTGGTTCAAAGGTATTTACAACTTCACAGCCAGAGACAGAATAAACTAGAATCCTGTCTCCTTAGCGGAGGGAAACAGAGTTTTATTGCCCCGCTATCCTTATCCCTACCCCCACAAGCCCACCTCCCACCCTCAGCCCAGAACTTCAAAAGAAACCAACCCAAAGTTTTAAAATCACTTCAGAACTTTTAAATCATTGTATAACTTAAAAAAAAAAAGAAATCCACTTAAATGGGGGGGGGGGGTTGTGCTTTTCAAAACTGTGCAAAATCTCTAAATCACTGTGTGTGTTTTATAACTGGATAGACACAAGATTTTATTATTCCCCCCCCCCCCCCCCCCCCATAAAACAGACTCCTAACCCTCACCCTCCACTTCACTGCATCAGCTGATGGAATTTCTCAGGGCTCCAAACTGCAGCACTTCCCCTAAGACAATGCACTCTAAAGGAACTGCTGCTGTGCTGAGAAATCGCTTGCAATGCATTGCTAAGAAGTAATGTCATTCGAAAAGCAACATCTAGTTTATTACCTTTTGAACGCCGAAAGAGTTTTGCAAACAGCATTTGAACGTGTTACTATTTCCTGTCTTTTTTTCCCTTCTTCTTTTTTTTTTTGAGAATGAGCAGTCTCATTTTAGTTGGCATTTTGAGTAAAAGAATCTCAGTTAAGTGTTTAGTTGTGCCGGAGGCTGCGATATTGCACAATGTCGTTTTGTAGTTTTTAGGTTGTTTCATTTCAGCAAGAACGTTTTAGGTATCAGGCCATATTTAACTTTGCTTTTGCTGGCAGTGCAAGAGTTAGCGCTTATTAATTAAATGGTAAATTAAAAAAAAAACCTGTCCATAATACAAAATTAGAAAGAAGCAACATGCATGCATTTAGGAGCCCTTCAGTTAGCAGGCTAATTAACTTAACTTATTTAATTTTATTATTTATTTAAAATATTTGTTTTATATTTTATTTAGAAAATCAAATTGTTTAAGCATATATACTAGTATCATTAATGTAAGAGTCCTATTTGTTTGCAAGCAGCCATAGAATAATAAAAAAAAGCTTTCAAAATATATGTTTTTATAAAGTAAAATTCACTTGCTGATTGTAAAAAGTTTGTTTAGTACATTGGGAAGGTCACTTCCTCTTTTGTTGTTTCATAACTTTATCTAGTTGCCTTTCCAATAATACGTGCCATATTTGTATTTTTGTTTAATCCAAATGCCAGCAAATTTAGCATTATTTAATACGCGATAGCAGCTGTCCCAAATTGACCTTTATTTGCAGAACAGAAAGAATTTGATTTAACCCTGCTGTCATTTAAATAATGTATCCTCGAATACTGTCGGTATTGTAAATGCCTGTGATGTGGATAAACACGTCTTTCCATATTGCCTGCCTGTATCCATTTTTAATCATTATACCTTTTGCAGTAATATTTCAGAGATGCTTTTCTTGTTATTATGGTATTATATGACCTGGTGGTCTTTACCGCTGGGAGAAGTGTGATGCCTTTCAATTGAATTATAATCAAGCTGCACTTTTTTCTTTTTTGTTATTATAAAAAGACACGATCCAGATCGGTTGCATAAAGATCCAGAAAAAAAACAAAACTCCTGCAGTAACAGCAATTCATTCCAAAGCAGTTCTGCAAATCTTATTAAGCAGCAACACCGAAAGCGCATAATACATAAAGGTGCTGCTGTTTTGTTTTATTCATGCAGAACAGTTTCTTAAAGATGCATTAAGGAGATTGTATAAAAGTTGCACAAAACAAACCTGTGTTTTAAATAGGAGAATATCCTGACACACACACACACACACACACACATACCAGCAATAACAGCTGCAGCTTTTATTGTTCTCTTTCATATTAAAATCTTTTTTCCTGTGTGCACGTTTGCTGATGTATTGCAAAGAACACAAAACTGTACAGAAATGTGGGTTAGCTGGACCTGAAACATCATGTAATGTTTCGGGTAGTTTTAAAAAAAAGAAATTTAAGTTTTTTTTTTAATGATAATTTGCTGAATTATATGAGGATCTTCATAAAACCGAGTGCTCATAGTTTTTTTTTTTTTTTTGCAAGGATAATTCAGGTAACTTTCTTTTTTTCTCGGTCTTCGCTCTGTACTCTTGTCTCTTTGTAATATTCAGATTGTATTCTTGGTTGTGCAATGTAGTTCCAGCCAGTTAAATCTCCCAAAAGGTTAACCACGGGCAGTATGCTCTCCTCACAATGAGACGTTTATCTTGCAGCCACGGCAGTCCTGCTGAGATGCAGTGCAGGTCATTTCAGCTGCATACATTTTTAAACTTCCAAGACTTAATGAAATACTTCAATGTATTTCTTAAACTGTGCACTTCCAGGCAGCGCACAGATATTGTCATACTTACAAAATCTCCTTCTGCGTATTAATCTGTGTGTGTATGTGTGTGTGTGTGTGTGTGTGTGTGTGTGTGTGTGTGTGTGTGTATATACATATATAATATATTAGGAATGGGACAAATACAGCGGTGCCTATAAGGTCTCACTGTAGGGTTCATGTAGGGTTTAAAAAAAAACAAAACAAATGACATTTAATTGATGCTCTTAAATGATGTCATTAGAATCTGTAGAGTGCTTTCGATTCAAAGGGAACGATCAGCTTTTAATTGGCCAATTATCATCATGTATGTTTTGCCTCATCTCAGTTTCAAACTTTTAAACCTCAACATCAGTAGAGTGAATTATTTTTTTGAACACCCTACCTGAATCCATTACACACTGTTGTTATGCTTGTGTTTGTAATGTGGATCTGTAGCCTTCCATGCGAAACTCACCTGTTTACAGATTAAAAGACGCCAGTTTGTTTTTAATTGAAAGCCCTTTGGAGATTATATACACAGCACAACCTAATTGTGTGATTTAAAAGTTTAACCAGCTTTCAATTGAAATGTGTTGGTTCAGTGAGACCTTAAAGGAAAATTATTCTGAACCGCTGTATTCATCCCATCCCTATATATATGGGATATATTATATTATTATAAATCGTATATATATATATCTATATATATATATATATTATATATTTATTAGTTATAATCATTAATTATTATAAGTTTAATTATTATACATTATTATATGTTTTATTTTAGGCAGAATACAGCACATTTTATACACAGTCATTACTGCATAGAAGGAAAGAACAGAGACTTCACTGTATTCTTTGGAAAACCAGAATATTTACCATTTCAGAAACATAATATCCTAACAAAACAATACAACCTACTTTTGAAACCCTGTAAGTATAGCATATCTAGAACAAAACATATTGCATACAAAATAAAACACAGTAAAAAAAAAAAATACAAGTACAAACAATGGTTAAAGTAAACCCCACTAATCTTCTGCCATCCCATAAATTTGCACCTGAGCAACAACAATTTTATTTTAATTAGCTGCAAACGATCACAAGGTCAACGTCTGTGAATTTGGGAATCGGGTGAGTGAGTTATGGCTTTTTTAACGGGAGCCTCTTTGCTCTTCGAGAGCCCTTGCATTGGCAGAGCTGTGCCTTTCACTGCAACGCTCTTTATCGGTCAGTGAGAACAGGGCTTTATGCTCGTTGCCCGTACGCTTTCTGCCCAAGATGTATTTTGCTGTTCTCTGTCTGCGCTGCCCCGTTGAAAGGCAGTATTAATAGAAACCCCACGTCTGCCTCTTGCTCTTATTTTTTCTTTCTTTTTTTTTCTTCCCTAGCTTTTATTAGTAACTTGGTGCGAAAGGTATGTTGTTGTATTAATGAGAGATGTCGGAACAGAAAAGTCTAATAAACTTGTGAGTTACCGCAGCAAATATCTTTCCCAAGCCTAATACTAGGGGGTACCTATAACAAGTAAGAGAGAAGGCTGGCAGATTCACAGTTCACAATTTGCATGTTGTTGTTTTTTTTTTTCTATGACCCATCAAGAAAGTGGTCTGTAAGGTAGAGCGACATAAAAGAAAAGCATTTCATTTCTGCAAAGCCTCTAGAGTAATCTGAAGTGTAGGTGCTCCAGTTTCAAAGGTGTGTACAGAAGCAAGCACCTTTTTATAATCATTGTGCCAGGAAAAACGTTCTCAAGTCCAGTAGATTCTTACCCACCCTGTAAGCGGTAGCAGCATGCTGTTATAAAAAGCTCAGAAAAGTGCAAATATGGGCAGCGTCGTGAAGCAAAAGAGACAAGCAGAGCTTTGAATGGAAACCTTTTTTTTTTTTTTTTTTTTTTTTTTTTTTTAAGTGGCAGACTTAACTCCTTTTTAATTAGTTATAATTACCGGTTTGGGCTGGCGCGGAATGCATTTCTTTTTTAACATAATGATCAATGCAGAGAAATAGAGCAGAAAGTTATGTAAATGAACCCTGTTAGAGGACTTTTCTACAAAAATTCCTTCTGGTCTGCGCTATTCTACTGCAGTGCGTTTGCAGGAGGGGGAAATGACTCAGTTGTGTTTCTTATTTCCAGCAATTACATGGAGAGGGAAAAAGGACTTTATTATACACGATGTGTCTGTGCAGAGGCTGGTGAATGGGAGCTTTTATTAACTGCTGTTAGGTTTTAAAACTTTTTGAAATATGTAAAGTGGAAACAGAGCATAATAAAGAGGCCTTTTCCAAATTCCAAGCTGTTCCTGATTCTTCACATTCCATTGAAATTATTTATAACACTCTGGGAAACATGATTAATGATCTTTTAAAATAAAGTGTTACTGTTTATTTATAAAATATTAATATTTAATGCAGGGTGGGAAATGTTTTCTTCAGGTATCTTTTGGCTCATAATTCAAATTCACAAGTTTTTCAAAATGTTTACTGTATTATATTATGGAGAATTATTTAAATATATCTAGCTATATATATATATATATATATATATATATATATAGATATAGATATAGATATAGATATAGATAGATATAATTTTTAAATGATTTAATTTGAGCAAAAGGTTGAATCCTGATTATTTAAATAAATGAAATTCAGAAGTGGTTTGGAGGTTAGAATAATATTGTATGTTATCGCTTTTTTGTTGGAACATGTTTGTTCAAAATAGCAGTTAAGACCACTATGGTTTTGCACCAGCATCCAGCAAATTCAAACAGGGACACACTGGGATAGTTTTGCAACATTGCACTGGAGAAAAGTATGTTACTGCTTTGGAAATATATCTTCTGTGGCTATATACATATATCAAGTCATACCTTCCTCCCATCCATAAATTTGCAAACAAAACTTACAAGAAGATGACAATTTTGGCCGGTGTCTTTGTCTTTATTTTCAAAGAAAATTTTTTGTATTGCACAGACAGAGTCTCTCTGTCTCTCTCACACTCTCTCATGCAGCCTGGCACATATGTTCTTGTTATCCTTTCCCTTCTGGGTACAACACAGCCTTTGATAAGGCTAACAAAATAAGGAAGAAATTACACAACCCCTGTCGCCCTATGTAACTGCGTAGCTGATAAGCACCCATTGTGTGAAAGTAGAGTTTTGATGTCAGGCTAATGAAACACAGCACTTGGCTTCAAGGATTTCAGCTAAAAGAAAGAAGAAAAAAAACTGAAGGGCTGTCTGTCTGGTCTGAAATATCAAAAGTTCTCTTAACTTATTCTTTGTGTTGGTTTGATTTGCTTTACATATTATAGTCTATTACAGTTGTAAAGCACAGAGAGGTCTGGTAAAGCATAGGGAACCATTGTAAAGCACAGAGAGGTCTGGTAAAGCACAGGGAAGCATTGTAAAGCACAGAGAGGTCTGGTAAAGCACAGGGAAGCATTGTAAAGCACAGAGAGGTCTGGTAAAGCACAGGGAAGCATTGTAAAGCACAGAGAGGTCTGGTAAAGCATAGGGAAGCATTGTAAAGCACAGAGAGGTCTGGTAAAGCATAGGGAAGCATTGTAAAGCACAGAGAGGTCTGGTAAAGCATAGGGAAGCATTGTAAAGCACAGAGAGGTCTGGTAAAGCACAGGGAAACATTGTAAAGCACAGAGAGGTCTGGTAAAGCATAGGGAAGCATTGTAAAGCACAGAGAGGTCTGGTAAAGCACAGGGAAGCATTGTAAAGCACAGAGATGTCTGGTAAAGCACAGGGAAGCATTGTAAAGCACAGAGAGGTCTGGTAAAGCACAGGGAAGCATTGTAAAGCACAGAGAGGTCTGGTAAAGCATAGGGAAGCATTGTAAAGCACAGAGAGGTCTGGTAAAGCACAGGGAAACATTGTAAAGCACAGAGAGGTCTGGTAAAGCATAGGGAGGCATTGTAAAGCACAGAGAGGTATGGTAAAGCACAGGGCAACACTCTGTAAGAACTATGTAAGAATTCAAATAACTTTGAAAGTTAACCCTTTAAGTTAATTATATATATTACTTCATTTGAATGCTTTACAAATGAAGACGTTCAATTTATTTTATAATATCATAAGTAAAAGGGATTATTATATGTGACAAACATTTATAGTACCGATTTGCAGTGTCTGTTTTCTTATTGGGGCGTGGGTTTATTATTCAAGCATTCAGGAAATATTTTAAAGAGACAGATTTTATATATATATATATATATATATAATTTGCAAAGGTGCACAAGCTGAACAGCTTGCAAAACAGAGAGCTCAATCTGTCAGCGCTGTTTCTGTGAAGTTGTTCTGTGCACCTGTCCACCTGACCTGGGCTGGTAAGGCTGGAGGAAGCTCCTCTCACCAGAGTCCTGGTTTCCAAGGTGCAAGGTCGCTGATTTATAGGCGTGTGTGAGATGCACTTTCGCCTTCGCTCTTTGAAAATGGGAACAAACACAGGGTGATGTAACGTGTACAGAAATGCATTTTTAAAAAAATAGAAAAGAATGTTTGACGGACAGATTTACTACCAAAAGCTTGTCACGCTACTCCGTGTTTTACATTTGTAACAAAGTTATTATGGTTAATTAGTAATAAACCGGGATGGCAATAAGACTCCTATTGCATAGCAGTTTCATCCATTCCAGGTTTTACTACGAGCTTGATTAGCCACAGTGTGTACAGGTAACAAGCTCAGGTGTGTTGAAACTGTAATACATGTTAAGGTGGTTGGGTGGTGGGTGGGGTTGCATGTATTCATACCAGCTATAAAATCAGATTTATTTAGTGTTTTTAGTGGTCTATAAGTTAACATCAAGTGCTTTTGGTCATGCATCAAAAATACAAATTTGAAAGCATCGCGATTCATGTTAACAGAGCAGATGATAAATTACAGCAGTACATTTCTGTCTCCTCCAGAGTGTTGGAGCTTAGGAGCTCCATAGGATTGGCTGTGCTGGGTTTTGGGCACCCCCCCCCCCCCCCCCCCCCCCCCCACACACACACTCTCTGAATAGTTTATTTAGCTCGTAAAGGATATGTGGTTCTGTGTCACTTCTGCGCTGTGGCCTCGTAATCCCTTACCACTGTTATACTATTACAGGATTATTGTATTTGTAGTAAAACACAGGAATGACTGCAGTAAATCTGCACCAGGGAGATTTAGGGAGCTGTAGTCACTGTTCAGCGCTTTCCGGAGGGAGCCCTTTCCCTCCCCGGCTCAATAACGCACCGTAAATATTCCTTCCCAGCACCAGATCCGGAATTGGTTACAGCTTGAGTTATGTCCTATAACATAAAGCTATCCAAATTTTGTTCCTCCATTTCAGGTCTTGCCTGTGTGTCGCTGAGGGGGGGTCGGGGGTGCATCCCTTGACGACAAAAGGCTTTCCCGAGGGAGCCCCGGGGGGGAAATGGAGGGTGAGGAGTTATTTGCTGTGGGCATTTTAAGAGGCAGGGTAACTGTTAGTTACTACCTCTCCACCCCCCCCCTCCCCCCCCCCCCCCCCCCCCCCCGCTCCCCACTCCCCCTCCAAACCTCCACAACTAACATCCCTGTCACAACACAGCAGCACCACCAGCACCAGCTCTATCCCAGCAACTGCTTCATGGTGTTAGTTTTAGAACTCAGATAACACATACAATAATCACAGGTGCAAATACAGGGACATACTAGGTAAGGTTAGGGTTACTAATACCTACTACATAGGGTTCACTAAATATGGTTTGAAATATGAGAACAACGGCGCCTTAATCAGCAGACCCCTGTATGTTTTACATCTATCTTTTTTGCTCCGGTAAAGCAGGTTTGTTTTTAGAATCTTCGTTTTTAATCTCTGTTTATTTTATGACTGTCCATCAGGTTATGAAAACAAGACAATATTCACCCTTACAGGCCACAGAAACGTATAGAACCATTAACGAATAACCTTGTGTAAGATTTGAACTCGCATGACTGTTAATTAACAGATTAGTTAACGTATATAGGAAAGTAGCATGGAAAAATAAAATAAAAAAAACTTTTTCAAAATGTTCTGACATTTTAAGAGATCTGGGTTCGAATCCGCGCTCGTTGGAACAGCTGCCCTGTACCTGTAAGCCGGCCACATCGACAGGGAAACCATTTCCACCCTGGCATTGATGCATGCTCCTGATTTTGAGTGGCTGTATAGCTATCAAAATATTAGATGAATTCTTCAACCTGCAGCAACCCATCACTCTCCACTTCTGTCTGCCTTGGTACTCCAGTGAGACATTTATTAAATGTCACTGTGCTACTTTCCTTTACATTATTATTATTATTATTATTATTATTGTTATTATTATTATTATTTTTTTTTTTTTTTGTGGTCCATATTTTATTACTTATTATCCAAACTATTATTTTGTCTTCATCACGGGTCGAAGCTGACTTGACATTTTAAAGCTGTATTTTTTTCCCCACTAAAAGGTAACAAAGTGGCGTTCACAGTTTTTTTTTTTTTTTTTTTTTTTAAAGTTAATTAGTTAGTTAGTTGGGAGCCTCCTGATCGTGGGTTGTACGAAGGTTATTGAGGAGTACAGTCGTTACAGCCCGTGCCAGTTTTTACAATGTTATCAGTAAGATGGAAGTCTTCTGACTGTTTTTTTTTTTTTTTTTGGCAGGCGGGTGCCAAGGTCTTGCCAAAGAAAACTGTGCAACGACAAACCAAGCAGAACTGCCAGACAGACAGACAGAGACAGGGTCAGCTATGATTTCAGTTCTGTGTTGCATAGGTGTCATTTACACTGGGGACACATGCATGCAATGTGGACAATCGCAAGCAGAGAGGAGAAAGCGATGTCTCCGTACTGTGAAACCTATTTTCTATTTGAGCATTAGGATCTTTTTGTTGTAGAGGGACTGTGAAGTACCCCCACGACTGCAAGGGCACCAATCTGAGTGAAACGTGTTTTTTTAATTTTTTTTTTTTTATTGTATTACTGTATGGCCCAGCTACAGAAACTGTCCCATAACATCGAGAACACAGCATGGCTTTTGTTGTGGTGTAAGGAATGAGGGAGAGAACTGTAGAGCACCACTTTAAAAAAAGAAAAAAAGAAATAAAACCTGGACGAAATTAGGAGGGGACATATCTCATCGATCTCAGAATCAATCGTAAAGGGTCGAGCCGGCGGGATTCTGTATTGCTTGTCAGCCCTTTCTCTCTTATTGTAACACACTTGGTATTCCTTCCTTTCCCTGACCCTCTGCTGTGCAGCTCTCTTTCTCTCTCTCTCTCTTTCCCTTTCTCTTTTTTAATTTATTATTTTCTTCTTTTGGATTTGATGTATTGATGGTTTTGTAAATGTGTATATAGATATATTAATGATTTTAATTTTTTACGAATGCTTTTATTGTCTCAGCGAATCGACACAGAATTAGCTCATTATTATTATTATTATTATTATTATTATTATTATTATTAATAAGAATAAGAATAAGAATAATCATTTTTTAATTTAGCAGATGCTTTTATCCAAAGCGACTTATAGAGAATAGGGAGTGAACTATGCATCAACAACTGCTGATGCAGAGTCACATCCAATAGGACCTCGTTTGTTTTAGAGGACAGAGCACGAGGAGGTAAAGTGTCTTGCTGTCGGTCACACACACACACACACACACACACACACACACAGTGAGCTAGTGGCTGAGCCAGGATTTGCACCTCATGGTACCAGGCCCTTTTCTTTAAGCACTGGATCCCCAAGCCTACTAACTAAAGAATATTGCACGCAATCTAGTGCAAGCAACAGCATCTGGTAATGAAAAAAGAAAAAGAAAGATTCTCAATTTAGTGTGGGTTGTGTTCAGAGGTGGTGATGAAGCCCAATTTACACATATCTGATTTTCATTATGAGGTTGCAGTGGTAGAGGCAGAGGCAGTACACTCACTCTCTCCCTGTCTGGGACACCCTGCTTGCCCCCCTGCCTCCCCACCTCCCTGCCTGCGGAGTCCCAGGGGAGCACGCCAACCTTCTGTTTCACCTCGCCCGGCAGGTTCAACCAGGGGTCACGTCTGCCCCTATACTTCCTCTCAACAAAGCCTGTCTGCATGTGCAGCTTTAACCCATGACAGGAAGACTGGGCCGCATGCTGGTAAATAGTGCACAGGCTGAAAAGTGCGGCTTTGTATTGCACAGTGCAGTGGAGTCTATTACGAGACAGAGACAGAGCTGGTTCTGATGAATTGCCTCCAAATTGAAAGGGGCAGACGGAGATCGCTCCTTGAGCTGGTCTTCTTTAGCTCAGATAACTCTAGGGATGGAAATAAGTCTCCCGTTGCATAGCAGTGTGATCCATTCCTGGTTTCACTGTGAGTTTAATAATAATACACACCTATTCTTGTTACCTGTACACAGCATGGGTAATCAAGCTGGTAGTGAAACCTGGAATGGGCAAAACTGCTATGCAATAGGAGACTTGTATTGCCATCCCTGCTTTCATCTGCAAATCAGTTCCGATTTGGTCTAATCTCTAATCTCATATTTAAATGTATTACGCTATTCAGCGAGACAGAGGCACCAGGGGGTGAAATAAAGAAGGAAAAAAGTCTCAGTTAACGGGGGTTTTAAACATGGTTTAAAAGACAGGATTATTGTGATCATTTTATCTGATTTAATGAAATGTCCTCATCTCCCACCCCACCTGTAGGTATACCCCAATATACCCCACTGTGATTAAACAAAGGCCTCATTAAAATCTTCCTTTTCATTGATCTGAAGCCTTTAAACCATCTTAATGCCGTTCCCTCGCAGCCTGTTCCGTCCGGTGGCCTCGACAGAAGCAGCAAAAACCGCAGAGCACATTCAAACGAGGTTAAAGTGCAGTATAAATTGACTTCTCATTGATTTTCAATTTTGATAAAAGCGCACAGTGTACCGCGAGAGCTCGCCTAAATCAATTGAGCCACGCAGGCAGGAGTCTCTGGGTTCCTGTGGCCACAACCAGACTCCTTAATCGCACTGCGCTTTCTGTACGACGCCAGCCAGGTCTGAGAGACAAACAATGTGATACTGAGCGTCCGGGAGTGGAGGGTGCATTGAGGAGGCTCCAAGGCTGTGTGGCATCCTGGATGAGGGTGCGGTTGGCATTGGTATAGAAAGCTGTTGTGATGATGTTAACACAAAACAGCTCAGCTTTATTCCAACATTAATGCTTGCGAGTCCAGTGGACAGCTGTGTACTGCAATCTGCTTGTACAGTAAGTGTATCGTATATCTTGCGATATTCCAATGCACTGAACTAAATAAATACGCAAGTAGGTTGAAATAAATATGGAGAGGTTTGGTACAGGTTTGTGCACTGTAAATAATAAATAATAATAATAATAATAATAATAATAATAATAATAATAATAATAATAAACACATTCTGTAATTATTCACATGATTACAAACAGGTTTCGGGGAATATACTGGTAACGTAAATAAACTGGACCATCAACAATGCTTTACCGATGAAGTATGGTGCTTTAGAAAGCTAAACTATGGTAAGAAGACACCAAGGAATATTTTATTAACATGCTTGCAGTGGGTTAGTGCAACTGCTTTGGTCATTCTTCAAAACTTGCTCTAAAAATAAAATTCTGATATATGCAGTAGTGTGTCACTATGCCTTGTCCAAATCTGCTAACTAGCAGTGTGTGGTTGCTTTGCCCCTGAGATAACAAGCCGACAAACAGGGGAATTTTAATAACAACAAAAAAAAACAGCCCCTTTTTCCCCACTCCCCCTCGTCTGCTTTTAATTCACTCTCAGCTGAGCTTCTGATTGACTTTCAGGCCAATTAAAGAGAAATTTAATGGGAGAATATATGAACTCCCCAAGGTCATCTCAACATAAATCTGCTTTTTATAGCAGGGCCAGCGAGGAAACTCATAACATCACGCTGAGAATATAATAACAGGGTGAAACGGAGGAGGCAAATTTACAACCATCTTAGACTAACAGAGTTACTGCACCCTATAACTTGGTAATGCATGTATTGTATACGGTGTGTACGTATAGTAACTATACCGTAGAGGCTGCACGCAGTGAGTGGGTATCAGTGTATACCTTAAGACTAGCTCCACAATGTAACTGTGTGATGTGATTCATTTTGTAGGATTTCTTCTAATTTTAATTACTTTTGTATCCATCAGCGCACAGGATAGCATTGTCCTCCAAAGAGCAATATGTCACGGCACAAGACACACCACCACCTAACATCTCAATGCAGTGTTGTTTGTGACAGCGATCAGCCAGATAATACCTGTATGATTTGTCAAAATGGGCCAAGTAATAATAATAATAATAATAATAATAATAATAATAATAATAATAATAATAATAATAATAACAATAACAACAATTTAAATTCCACCCAAGCAAAACAAATATTTAGATTCAGTATGGATTAAACTGGATTTTGAATTGGAATCTAGTTCTCTAAATGAACGCACCTCGCATTAGGTTCTAAAAAATAAAAAAGAATCCGAGAAATGTCAGAGAGACTCCGTTGTGAAAGACGCATGCATGACCACAGCAAGAACAGCATTTATAACCTAAACAAAGGAAACTAAATAATATCTGTTAAGAGCTAAAAAAATAAAAATAAATAATAACCATGATAGTAACAAGCTAGGATACAGCACGATGCGAGGAGGGAGCGGAGGGAGGGTTGGCCATGCACCATTAATTGGAGGTATTCAAATCCCTGGACGAGTTGTCTATATGACCCTGTTATGCACACAGCACCCCCCTAGAGAGACCCAGAGCAGGCCACTGCCTGTACGATATTGAGCTGGGCTGAGCTTAGCCATTAATAACCCGGCCCCCCCTCCCCCCCATGACATGACGGGAATGGATGTCTGAACAAGCTATTGAAAACGCACGGGTTCGGGAGGTGAGGGTTCATCGGCAGGTTAGACGATATCATTACCATTATACTGGAGAGAGACTGGAGCGAGACTGGAGCTGTGCACACTGCTGCCTTCAGCTGCAGCCCAGCAATCACACAGCCAGCCAGCCCTAACAGATAGCAAAGCGATCATCACCCTTATTGGCACATTACGGAGTGGAAAATAAGTTTCCGAAAAGGAGGCATTCATAGTATCAAAAGTTAGTTAGTTATTTCGAGTTTGCTCGAAGGGGACTTGTTTTAATGTGCATTTGCTAGCTGTAAGTCATTAGAACTGAGCAGTGCAGTATGTGGCTGCATAAGACAGATGGCTGCTGTCGTTCACTTAGATCAGTTCTGGGGGTTGGATGTCATTAAAAAACAAAATTAAAAAAAGTTTTAGTTAACTATACTGCGTGCATGTCCGACCCAATCGGTATCCTTCTGCATTGCATAGCTCTGTTCCTTATGAGTACAACTTGTTTATCTGGAACATGGTCAAATCTCTAGTCTCTATCCAGCATTGAGTGTGTCAGCAATCTGTGTGCATTGATTTTGTCCTAAGCTTGATGCTGTCTGTGTTAAATGAAGCTTGTCGCATTCTGTAACATCCTACAGGGATGGGAATAAGACTCCTAGTGCACAGCAGCTTCCCCCATTCCAGGTTTTACTACGAGCTTGATTAGCTACAGTGTGTACTGGTAACAAACTCAGATGTGTCTGATTAAACTCATAGGAATAATTAAAACCACTACACAACAGGAGTCTATTACCATCCCTGTACTATACCATGTCATAAGCAATTATACAACAACCATCTGCTTTGCAATGAATAGGGAAAACAAACAAAAAAAAAACATACCTGTAGAACCATTCCTTAAAGCACAAATAAACACTATGGAACCACCCTTCACGCGGCTTTGTTCACATACACACACACACACACACACACACACCCCTCTCAACTTACTAATTTGAAAATGCTTGTCTTTTGTAAGGGGTTCTGTTCTGCACCATTAAAAGCTATCAGCCGGCACATAGTGTTTACTAATAGGGAGAGACGAGGAGAGCAAGAGGGAAGCAGAGTGCCCGTGACTGATGGAGTGACTGCCACCCGCTCTCCTCCTTCTTCCCCTTGCTCTGCTGTGGCTGCTGTCCCTCCTCTATGGGGCTGTCCGTCAGCAGCCTGCCCTGCCTGTCTTGTTAGGGTTCTTCGGCTCAGACACTGGCCATTCATCACCCCAGCCACGGCCTTTGATTACAGTGAAGGCACTCGGCTTGATGGATAGGGCCGATCAATACAGGGCTCCCCTCTTCCTCCTGCCTTCCTCGAATGAAAGGATAAAGGCCCATGACTGTCCCTCCGCACCTGTGAACAGCGACCAGGACAGCATGAAACATTAACGCTGCCATGCCCCACATGTAGGAAGCCGGGCTTTTTCGGGAGATGCATTTAGAAATGAATGAGCATTCCGGTTTTGCAGAAATGTCTGAAAGTGTGGGTACAGAGAGACATGGAGCTGTCCCACAGCCCTTCCCCGGCGCTAAATCATCTTAAAGCGCTTTACAGATAAAAACAACAACAACAAAACAAGAATAATGGGCTTTTAGACACAATTTTGAGAAGGAATTAAAAGCACAGAATAACAATAGCATTATCAACAGGCCAACTTAAAATTGGGTATGAAATGAAAATCGGTCATAAAAAAGCACGGCTGTAAATGCCGTTTGCATTTTAAATGTTGCAGGCTTTTGTTCAGGATTAAGGTTTGCAGAGATTATCATGCTGTACATATTAGCTTCATAAAAAGGAAATTGTTGCAAAGGAAAAAGTCGGGAGATGGACTTTTGCAACTCGGGAGAGGTTTCTCGTCCTGTGGAAATTAGCAAATTAGTGATCGAAATTCTACCTATGCAAGGGGTTGTATAACTGGTGCTAAGGAGGTCTGAACCTCCCAGAATAGCTGGTTTTCAGTTTCAGTGACTCTTATTCTCATGAAGTATTTCTAGTGATTGCTGAGTATCCTGTTGTGTCCTGATTCTCCTTGGATATAGAGAGCTGTGCGCTGTTTTGGAATTCTCTGTGCTCTATACACTATACATAATGAAGAGGACAAGTAAAGTAATTGATAACCTTGAAAACACACTATTTTAATAATTAGCTACAACTTTTCGGCTTCTGAGTACTTCAGACAGCATGGTAGGAATGATATATCTATCATCACTCAAAAACTTTTAGGCACTTTGGAACCTCTTGATATGAACATTCTGTTCTGAAGTCATCATGACATCATCCTCCGAAATTGTTTTGACAGCTTGTTTATAACGGCACTGCAGTTTCCATCCAGATGTAGAAAGACTTGCAGTATATCATGTATTGTGCATTTCTCTGTATTTGAAGTATGGATTTTCTTGCATTTACTGCATCTTGTAAAGCGCTTTGTGATGGTGTTCCACTATGAAAGACGCTACATAAAATAGATTGATTGATTGATTGATATAGTAAGCAAAGACATGGTGTTTCCTGTCTTGTGCTTCCAGGCTGCCTTATTGTCCTAATTAGGATATGTAGCAGAGTTAACCCGTTCTTTTCAAAGATTAGGAAACTAAACTAATCTGCACCCCTGTGTTGTGAAGTGTGTGAGTGGATCACCAGCCTCCCCTCCCATCTCTGAAGTTTATCTCTGTTGCAGCAGACCCCTGTGTGGAGCTCCAAGTCTGCCCTGCCTGGCTACCTGTTGGCTTTGCTTTCATCTCCTCGTACTGATAAGCCCTGCCTTGTTAACCAGACCCCTCTTTAATAAGCCACTTTAGCAGTGTTTACCTGCAGCAGCAGGGCTGGGAGAAACGAGGACAAAAGATACAGGGCAGCAGGGCGTCTGCTTGTTTATCTAGGGCTGTAACAAGATCCCAGAGAGCTGCACTGAGCTCAGGGCTCAGGCAAGGCTGTGTCATGTAGGCAGCGTTATCATGAAGCATTGCACAGTAGACAGAAAGGCAGTCCATTATCCAGGATCATCTCAGGACACGTTTTGTGGTCTGATTTTAATAAGGTTTTTTGGATAAGTGAGGTAAAAACTAAAGTCAGATAGAGGCAAAGCTTTAGCTAATGTCTTCAACAACAACACTGATGAACTGCAAACTCACTATTTTAATAATTAGCTACAATGTTGCAGCTTCCCCAGTCTCCAGATAGCATGGTAAAAATAGCTAAGCAGACAGATGTTACTTCTTTTCTTCATTTAGTGTGTGTGTGTGTGTAAAAAAAAATCCTTGAATACATTTAACGAAGTAGAGAAATGGTACAGACAATATATATATATATATATATATATAGATAGATAGATAGATAGATAGATAGATAGATAGATAGACAGTATATTTAGGCATTAGCTGTAACATTTTACTACAGCAATGATGTATTCATGAAGCATCAGTGAGTCAGCTAATGCATGAAGTATGGGGGTGGAGGAGGGGGTGCTTTTATATATAAAATAGAAAACCTGACCCAAAAACGACCCTAAAATTAACCCAAAACTTGAAATACAAACTGTAATATAAAAATCCTATTATTGTGTGCACAGAATTGTTTGAAAGGGAAAAAAAACTGTGCATTGTCAAACAGACAGCAGGGATCAGCTGTGTGGAATGCTGGGCTGGGCTGGGCTGCTTGTCAGCCTCTGTTGGGAGAAGTTGAAGAAGTCTCCTGTTGGGGTGGGGAGGGTGTGGCCTGTCATGTGAGGGGGAATTGAGTGACAGGGCAGATAGATTACAGTGGTGGGGTGTTAATGGAGAGAGGAAGGGGGAGGGTAGGAGAATGGGGGAAGGTTTATGTTACAGATATATGACATCTGACCCTGCACTGCTACCCTGTGGAAGAAACACAGAATACAGTAATGATGCAATACAGTCAAGAGATTCAGACTGGGGTTTGTGTAGCATAGTTTCATTTCTAGTGTCTGTGAGTGTGAATGTATAGTCTTTCTACAAACAGTGTGGAGTCCGGTATAATGCACAGTTTATAGAAAGTCAGTACGTAATGAAACTTGGCTGGGCTTTCGATGAGGCTTCATATGCTTTATTTCTTAATCCTATAGTAAAATGAAGTTAATGAATAAAAACGTGCAGTAAACCGTAGTAAAATTATAGCGAAAGTGTGGTAAAACACACAGTGGTGTGGTAAAGCATTGTGATTTAATATTAGTAAATAAAAATCACTAAATGCTGTACAAGCAGAATGTAAAGACTTGATTTGTTTGTATATTTCTTTGTATTTTATTTAATGGAATTGAATGCAATATCTGGTTTATGAGAAAATAATACATCTATGTTTTTTTGTGTTTGTGCCTGTGTGTTATTTATTATTAACATGAAACCATACACAAAGCACCATACAGTAGCGTATTAATACTGTATGTATTAGTGTTTGAAAAATCACATGGTGTAATAGCAATGCAGTGTGTAGAGAGTATATTGTAATGGTCACTGTGGCCAGCAGGGGGTGCTGCTATTTCTTAGGGCTGGGGTTTAATTTAGATTGACAAGTGCTGCCAGAGAAGTTATCACTGCACTGTTATTGCTAATGCTAACGCTAATCCCACAACGGTCATTTCAGTGATAAGGGGATGCAAACCTGAAGTCAATAAAAAGCCATTCTGTTCTGTTGCCTCACAGACCTGCTGTGAGATTTGCACTGTTAACTGCACTAATCAGAAATACTGTGACCCCAAACCCGGGCCCGTCTGTGTATACAGGAAGTTCCTAAAAAACATGCTTTCATACCTCGAAACTCACACTAGCCCTGCTGCTGCTGCATCCAGTCCTGGGTGTCAGAACTACCCTTAATTAAGTATTTAATTGAAATGATCAGGAGCTGGGAGGGATTAAATTAATTGTTCCTCTCTTCTAGCTGCATGAAAAACTCCTATTTGTAAAACTACATGCTCAAATGTTTTCATGCTGTGACGTGAAATCGGTTTAGTACGCATTAAAAAAAACACACAAAAAAAGCCAAGCATTAAAGACAATGGTAGTTTACTGAAACATATTTGCAGTAAAGCAAAAATGAAAGGCATGGTAAATCAACAGCCACGGCCACACTAAAACACATTGCAGCATAGGGAGAAGTAAAGTTTAAATAGAGAAAAGAAAACGTGTTAAAATTACCACAGCAAAGCAAACATAGTTAAACTTTTACAAGGGATGTCGTTGCCTTAAATCTTTTAAAATAAAAAGCAGCTCCCTCCACACCACGCTGTCTCAGAAGCATCAGCACAGCACTTTCATTCCCAACGTGCGTCTCGTCAGCGGGTGAAAATGTTTGGATAAGGGGCTGTAAAGAGAGGATAATATTTACATATTAATATCCCATAATCCACGCTTCAAAAGGCCGTCCCTTTAGTGCAGCCCCCCGCCGCGCTCTCACCTCTCGGACGTGTTGTTTGATGTGCCCGTCACTTTGTTTACGACAATTAAGACATCCAGTGAATCACTTTTTCGAGCCCCTTGTCTGGGGGAAAAAATTGTGAAAGCAGCAAGTTTGGTGTGAGGATTAGGGAGGTTTGTTTAAAGAGCGCGACCTCGCAGGTGTTTGTGTGTCCGGTTGTTTAGCATAAGGTGGGAAAAAAAAAAAAAAATATATATATATATATATATTTATTTTAACGGGCTATGTGGCCAAGGGTTACTTAATGCAAGACAGGAACAGCGGTCGGGTGTGATGGATGGCGCTTCTGTCGGTGTTAAGTGAAAGTGGTGGCAAGATCTCTGCTCTTGTTTAAAGATAACTTTCATGCGAATGTCACAGCCTCTGTCAGCTCTGCTGTGGTGTTGGTGATTGGGTGGGGGGGGTCAGAGGTCAGGGGCATGCTTGTCCCAGGTTCCTTTGTGAATGCAGTAGTAATCTCTCAGAGTGCTTGCAGGATTAGTTAGTCTTTTCCGAATGAGTGTTGAGTCCATGGATAGCAGATAGCAACCTCATTAGGCCTTCCTCGTCTTACAAAGCAACAGCAAAACAGCCCCATTAAGTTTAGCTCACCCTTATGAACGTCTCTCACAGTAAAAGCGATTTGTAATGAATCACAGTGAAAGCATTGTAAAGCACAGAGAGGTCTAGTAAAGCATAGGGAAGCATTGTAAAGCACAGAGAGGTCTGGTAAAGCATAGGGAAGCATTGTAAAGCACAGATAGGTCTGGTAAAGCATAAGGAAGCATTGTAAAGCACAGAGAGGTCTGGTAAAGCATAGGGAAGCATTGTAAAGCACAGAGAGGTCTGGTAAAGCACAGGGAAGCATTGTAAAGCACAGAGAGGTCTGGTAAAGCACAGGGAAGCATTGTAAAGCACAGATAGGTCTGGTAAAGCATAGGGAAGCATTGTAAAGCACAGATAGGTCTGGTAAAGCATAAGGAAGCATTATAAAGCACAGAGAGGTTGTGTAAATATATAAAAAAAACATGGGAAGTCATGGTAAACTGTGGTAAATGCATAGTATATCCATGGGAAAAGCAGCTATGGGTTTCTATGACGACCTGAATCCTAACATGTGTTGACACTGCACAGTTCATAATCGCTCACAGCTTTGACGCAACAAGAAGTTCACGCGAAAGCAGCCTCCACGTGACTGGCAGTAGCCGTGGAATCCTTGCTGAGTAAACTTCTCGCAAGAGCCATGATCCTGAACTAGATGTGAACCCAGACCTGCATTAATGAGCCGCTCTGCACAACACAGCTCCCTTAACTGGGCTCTGATCATTATAAAAAAAAAAGTGTTTCTCAGTCAAATCTTTACTCTGTTTCAGCTCTGGGATCGGTCAGGTCATGGAGCCTCTTTGGCAAGAAAGCAGCCATCAGACAGGCAATCTGGTGTGCAGATCCGACCAGCGCTATGCATGTAACGTGCTGCCTTCCCTGCTGAACTGTTCACCCCTGAACGACCCTGCACAGAGTTCAAGCAAACACGAAGCTCACTATCAATCCAGCAACCCTGCTTTCAAACACCTCGCCGCAGAGATCGGAACTGCTGCGGGTCTTGATTTACTGACAGAACCTCTCCGAATAAAAAAAAATCTAATAATAATAATGCATGGAAATGTGGCATGGTATGCGGCAAAGAGTTTACCCCTGTCATTGCATTGCCGTGTGAACCAGATTTTCCTGCAAGCCTCTTGTTTTAACTTACCTGCGCAAAAGGTAGGGGTGCAAACACCCACACAGACTAAAACCTGCCATGGCACACAAAGCTATGCAAAGGGCAGTCTTAAGTCATGTACCCTGGTAAACAGTACTGAGGAGCATGTAACATGAGGGTTAAAAAGCTGGCAGTGGTTCTCCCGACAAAGCGTTTTATTTGTTTTCAGTCTTGTTGCAAATGGAAAGCAGCACCGATCGCTGCCCCGGTAGACACCAGCCCCCGAAAGTTCTCCTGGCACTTTATAAATCTCCCTGCCTTGTTATGACTGCGGGGTTAATAGATAGCTGCACCCGGCCCGGCCCCCGGCTAATGGAGTGAAAACGTCAGCCAACACCGGGGTTAAAGCAAACCCAAAAGCATCTCCATGCATTACCCAGAGTTCAAAGGCATGCCAACACCCCCCCCCCCCCCCCCCCATCTCCCTCTCATTCTTTCTCTCTCTCTCTCTCTCTCTCTGAACATTGCTGGAATGTCTAAATCAGATCCAGACCCCTGTTGTGGAACTGATAAACAGGGAGTTGTCCAGCTCTTAATACACAGTGCACTGCAGCAGCCAGACTCCCAGCTTAGCTTTGCAGCTGTTTCGCAGTGATGTAGGATTGGCATTGATTTAGGTCCCATGAAGCATGCACAGGCGGGCCAAGGCTTTACGATCTCTCTTTAGCTGAGCGTTCCCTCCTCCCCACTTTCTTTCAGTCGGATGAAAATCTCAACTTTTGTTTGATACGTGCATTGCAACCAAAGATAAAAAAAAAAAAGAGGAAGAAAGACTGCTTCCTAGTACCTAATCCTTTCCTATGCCTGTCGTGAGGAATATTGCGTGCTATGATAACTGATCCCCGGAAAACATTAAAGATTAAATAAAGATCAACCGTTTGACATGGGAGCCCAAGCACCTGAACCCACTGCCGTTTCAAAATGGCACCCATATATCTTCTGGGATTTACCCAGCCCCCCCTCCTATCTTTCGTTCTCGATGAGCATGTTTTAATCTTCCTTGTTCAACAGGTGAAAAATGCCATGTAGCTTATTTTTTGTTGGTAGCTAAATAATGAGTCCCTGACAAGTATGGTCCCTGGTTCTCTGTCATCCATTGTCTAGATGAGAGAGAGGAGAGCTGGCCTGAGAGTGATTGCAATGGATGTGTTGTGTAGAGTAGCACAGGATAGCTGTATGGACACACCTGTGCAGTTAAGCACCCTCCAGCCCATTTGCAGAAGCCAGGTAGAGCTTTACAGTTTACTAATGCTGTAAGAAGCTATCCCTACATGTTTATCTACATGCAAATGCATTTCTTTTAGGTGTGCAAAAGTATTTGAGTAAAATACAGCTACAGGAATGCAGTTTAACTGCTTGGCATCCAAATGAATGTTTACTGCTGTATATAGTGATGAAAGCATGGGAAATGTTGTATATCATGGTGAAAGAATGGTAAAGCATAGTAAAAAAAAAAAAAAAAAAACTGTGGGAAAATAAATAATAAAAGCATGCCACAATACAGGACATGCATCATTCATAACGGCATTGTCCCATTACTCACAGCATGCAGATAATGCAAAAAAATGTTCTCTACTTTCCCATTTTGCTGGATCAGTAATGCTGTATAATAAACTGGTATCCAGCTGAATTAATGTTCTTAAGTGGACGTCTCATTTATATCTCATTAATCCCCATTAATCAGAACAGGCACATTATACACACACGAGCACTGAAGCTTGTTTGTTTTTAAACGCTATTTTTTAATATATATATATTTAGTCATTTAGCAGATGCTTTTATTCAAAGCAGCTAACAGAGATTAGGGGGGTGAACTCTGCATCACAACTGCAGCTGCAGAGTCACTTCCAATAGGACCCTGTTTGTTTTGCGTCTCATCTGAAGGTCGTAGTACAAGGAGGGTAAGGTTTACATACTGTCTGTTTTACAGCAATGTTATTTACCAGTGTATTAATATATTGTGTGATGCACTATACTGACACAGCAATGATACATCTTGTGGGTGTGTTGAACCCTCATTCGTCTCGCAGTTAAAAATCTGCTGAATTAACTGAGTTAAGGCACAGGGTACCGATATTAATGAATTAACTCCACTGACTTTCATAGAGCTGGAGTAACAGGGGTATCCTGAGATATTAAACAGGCTCATTTAAACCCTCCCTTTAAATGAGGGGGGGGGGACATAATAAAGCAAGAGAGAGACAGAGTGATGGAGTGATAGAGAAAGGTGGTCCGTCCTCGGTGTGCTTCCGACCTGGACTTGCCCCATTGTGTCATAATCTTATCGGAGCAAGCTATTACAAGGGATCACATTGACAGGATGAATTGCTACAAGTTTCAGGAATCTCCATTGTGTGTTGTGTAAGTTGAAAGGGACCGGCTTCACTAGCTGTTGAACCTCAATCTCAGCCTATTAGGTGGCAGGCAAGGATTTAAAAAGTGTGTGAGAGCCCTTCTAAAAAACATAGCAACGTTTAATAAAGCACAGTGAAAGCATGGAAAAGCACAGAGAGGTACGCTAAAGCATATTAATAATGGTGGCAAATCAGGGTCAACTGGTAAATGCATAGTATAACTGCATGCATATATATATATATATATATATATATATATATATATATATATATATATATATATATATATATATATATATATATATAATTGCAAAAATACCGTGGTAAACTTCTATAAGGGAGAGAGGAAAATATTGAAAATAAAAAGAAATATATTTGGCCCCTAAGCAATTCACAGGTCATGTTACTCCAGAGATATGTTTTTCTAAAAGGGAAACTTAATGTCGATGTTACACAGAGTTGCCATGCGCACCTTGGTGCCTTGCTGTTGTAGAATTTTAGACGCTTGTTTTGTTTTTTACCAAAACACAAAGCTACAAATGCAGCACGATGTCAGATGCATGTTGTTTCTTTGAAAGGCAGCATGCTGTTTGATAAATTGAAAATTTCAAGTCCAAGTTGTTTAAGGCTGGAAGGAATTAAAGATCATGAGTAACGATGACTGTATTGGAAGAGAAATGCATTCTTTTATCTCAGACACACTGTTTTTTTTTGTGTGTGTGTGTGTCATGTAACGAAGACTGCTGTGGAACACACAGTACTAATGTACCGTATTTAACGTCAGCCATGTTTTGCATCAGTGTTTCAATCAAACTTCTCGTCAGCATTTAGATATCCCTGGGGATCCCAAGGATAATCTGAAACAGGAGCCTCAGGGAGGAATGCTGAAATGTTGATGACATGGTTGATACTCCAGTAGATGAACACACAGCACTGTGTTCAGGGGCAGCAGTACAAGTACAATCAGGGCTGCAGTTTCGATTTGGGTTGTTGTCTGATTGCAATCTCTGTGTGGTAGACTTTCATAAGGATTACATCCCCTTTTACATTGTCCACCACACCTAGGGTCCATTCCAATTGTAATTGCGCAATTGGCAAATATTTGCAATCACAATGTGATAATGTAAAACTTAAGAATTACTGTGCAGATTGACAATGTCGTTATATTTGGACTATAAGTTGATAGGTTGCATGTTTTGGTTTTTTATTTGTTTAGCTTTTCTGGGCATTAATATATATATATATATATATATATATATATATATATATATATATATATATATATATATATATATAATATATATATATATATATATTTGTTTATATATATATTTATTTATTTTTATATAGCGCCTTTCATAGTGGACCATCATCACAAAGCACTTTACAAGATACAAGACTAGGGTGTGTGAACTATGCATCAGCTACAGAGTCACTTACAACATCATCTCACCCCAAAGCACAAGGAGGTTCAGTGACTTGCTCAGGGTCACGCAGTGAGTCAGTGGCTGAGCTGGGATTTGATCCAGGAAACTCTTTAACCACTGGACCACGCAGCCTCTTATTATATATTATATATATAAAATTTAATTTCAGATGCATTCAGTAATTGATGAATTATGCTGAAGCTGTATTCCTGTTCCCTGAAGGTCTGTCAGGAAAGGGTAACTTTCCCTGCTGTCTCCATGTTCACTGATAGTGCTGCTTCTTTACAATAATGCGTTGCTGCAATAAACGTATTGATCCGTATAGCCGGGGATGCAGGACAGTCTGTTTGATCCGGGGCTATGGATATACTTTATCAATCCATAGCAGCAGCCCAGGGAAGGCTTTTGTCATTGATCTGTAGCTTAATATTGTAATGAGACCACTGGTGGAGAAACCAAAGGGGGGGTATTGATCTGGGTATTTTTTTCTTCTCCTAAACTAAAACAACTAAAGTTTTGTTTTCTTGTTTTAGTTTTTTTAAGCTACTGCATTAGCCGCTCGTGTGTACACGGTGACCCCTTCCTCTCACTGAGCCTGTTTGAATGAACATCATAATTATGTTATTACTGTGCTAATATGTTATGCTATTACTTATGCTATTTCATACTCCCAGACAAAGCTTTGAAAGCACCGAGCACAAATGAAAGTGACTATAAACTCCCTAATAAATGTCAGACCATTAGGGGGTGGAGATAAAACAAAACGTACTTCCTCGTCTCTATAAAACCGCTTTCATTTCTATGGCACACACCAAAGTGATATTTTATCACCTTTTTTTTCTAATAGGCATCGTTGGGTTATGTGTAGACAGATAAGTAACCTCCATACAGTACATCAAGCTTGATTAGCCACAGTGTGTACAGGTAACAAGCTCAGGTGTGTCTTGTTAAGCTCGTAGTAAAACCAGGAATGGATCAAACTGCTATGCAATGGGAGTCTTATTTCCGAGTGATGTAGTTATTGATGGTAATATTATACAAAGTAAGGTGAATCTTGATAAAAATAAATAAATAAGTAAAATTAACAAATGCATACACACACACAACATGAGGCAGCTGGTATTGATGGCCAGCACACTACTGCTTACATCTTGAACTCGGCATGCAGCTTCTGTTCGTTATTGCATCAATAAATAATGGCCTGTTTTTCTAATAGGCCCCCAAAAATAATTGTAATCGCTGCCTTGGGTGCAACAAGGCTCAACTCGGTGGCAAAATTACTCACGTCAGCTGTGCAGACTGAACTGCTCTCTCACTCACAGACACAGACACAGGGAGAACATGCAAACTGCACACAGACACGGGGAGAACATGCAAACTGCACACAGACATGGGGAGAACATGCAAACTCCACACAGACAGACCCCTGGGCAGGAATCGAACCCATGACCCTGGTGCTGTGAGGTAGCAGCGCTAACCACCATTATATTTATAAAAACACCACATTTTATATAACTGGCTTTTTTGTATTTTACAGCAGAATGGCTGTGCCTCAATCCTGCATAAAAAACAAATCAGTTCTTAGACATTTCCTTCGCTGCCAACAGGGAATCCTCAGCACTCTCTCTTTTTTTTCTTTTCCCGCTGTGCATTTTCTGAATATATCTCTGAATGTTCTGACTCATGCAAGGCGTCTATTTATTGAATTAGCATCCTGCACTTTAAAAATGCATGCAGCGTTAGTCGCTGCTGTCTTTCTTTTTTTTTATTTCCTTCTCTCTGTCTCCGGCATCGCTGCCCCCCTCACCCACGCTGAGTATCTTCTGCAAGCAATGAAATTAAAACTGGTGAACCAGCAGTCAGTTCAGCCTCTGTTCCCCGGGGGAATTATATTCCAGCACGCATGCTGATGAAGAAAACGCGGGCACTTCCCCCGGCGTCCTGTTGCGATGAGCATTCGCGGGTCTCAGTAAAACTCCATGCGAAACGTTTCTCATGTTTTCAAACAGCAGGACCTTGTGACTCGAGGAGGGTTTGTTAATGCAATATTCATGGCAACAAGAATAGGATGCAGGCAGCTCAGGCAGTTGTTGTCGTGTTTAGTTTTGAACTTGTTGGCAAATGATTTCAATAGGCTCAGTGTGGCAAGACTGTGCCACACTGTATGAGCTACCCCTTGAAGCGGCTTCAATAACAATCCTGACCCGAATCTACAGTCCTGGCCAAAAGGTTTTGCATCACCTAAAATTTTAGGATTGAGACATTCATTTAAATTAATAAACTAACATAATAGCAGTACAGTAGTTCATGTTAGATTTCAATTTTACATTTTTTGTCAGTTTTTTCATTAAGTATATGGGACAACTACAAAGCAGTGTGTAATTCAATATGTTAACAAGGTATCATGATTCAGCAGCTTTCATTCGACTTTATGAAGCAAAATGAGTTCATTCAATAGGGTGATGCAACACCTTTGGCCGTAGCTGTATACAGAAGTGAAGTCTGCACCATGCTTTGCCTCGTTGCATAACCCTGTGCTCTTAACTTGCTTTCGTTAGGTTTTGCCACACCATGCTCATACCCCGATGTACAGCAGAAGGGAGACGGTTCGCATCATTACCTTCTCTGTGCCGGAAGTGTACGGCACTCTGCATGTCTTTACCCATGGTACACTGTAGCCTACTCGAGGACAAATACAGAGAAATGCATAATACATGATATACAGTAAAAAACAATGCATAATACATTAAATACAATGGAAAGTGCAGAATACATGATAGCAGCATAATACATGAAATAGTGCATTAAATACAGTGGAAAGTGCAGAATACATGATAGCAGCATAATACATGAAATAGTGCATTAAATACAGTGGAAAGTGCAGAATACATGATAGCAGCTTAATACATGAAATAGTGCATTAAATACAGTGGAAAGAGCAGAATACAGGATAGCAGCGTAATACATGAAATAGTGCATTAAATACAGTGGAAAGAGCAGAATACATGATAGCAGCATAATACATGAAATAGTAGCAGCAACACAGCAGCTAATAGCAGAGATCAGGCCTAAAGAGAATGCTGTAGCGATATCTAAAAATACCCAAGCAGCACTTTATAAAATAAACAGAGCATGCTACAGTCAGAACTTGTCCAACGAAGGCGTTGCTCTTCAAATCCGCCGCACAATGTGTCTGACAGCTAAATTGTCAACAGAGGCTTTGTAACAAAGAGGCCGTGCTGCCTTTATCATAGCTTTAAAAAAAACAAAATGTGCCATGCAAAATCAAGCAAACCTCCCATCACAATTTAGGCAAATGTTCTCTGTAATAAAGCTGCCAGATATGAAACAGCAGAGTCTGATTCATTCTGCATCCCTCTTAAGATTGCATTAGTAGCAGAGACAGTGAGAGTCTCAGGTTGAGTTACAGGGCATTGATTACAAACACAGTGTGCACCTGGCCAGGACTGCGTTGTCCTGTAAGTCTAAAAAAAACTGAAACGTAATTCACACACGGTTGTTATTAGGAGAAAAAAAAAAAAAACATATTGTAATGTCTTTGTGGAATTAACTTTGAATAAATTTAATATTGTAATTTTACAGAAAACAGCACTTTCTCAGAAAACTCATGCATGCATTTCTGTAAAACTAAAATCAGAAATAAACTATTGCAAGTGTGTTGCACTCAATTCTCAATTCCAATTGTTTCAACTGTATATATTAGAGAGATAATATTTGTTGTGATTGTTCAACTGCTTTCATTCGAAGCCGACTAACAGTGACTTCAATATAAGTCACGTGTTGCCACAGTGAGAAGCTCATTTTAACAGAATGCTGCTAATTGCAATTTTGTTTGCAATGATGTGTTGGAGTTGATTGAAAGGGAATGGGGTTTGGAATTGGGAATACATTATAAAAAGGAATAGGAATTGAAAAACAGACATTAACCTCGACCATGGTTTATGCATGTAACAAGAAAATGTGCTAAAGATAATAGCAATTGTTCTACTAATACAGTCATCAGTATCTGTATATTGCATGCATATATATATATATATATATATATATATATATATATATATATATATATATATATATATATATATATAGATATATAGTAATATAATCTCTGTGCTTTACTGTGTGTGCCTGGGGTTTTGAGTACTTTGCACTGCTTTTTACCACAGTAAACTTTTTCAAAGGTTACAAGGATTGAAGCCTCTTAATGATTAAAATGCAATAGCAGTCTGGGTTGCAGTAATGTTTAAAACAAACAAACAACAATAAAAACGTTTTTGATTCTTCGGCTGGGGGAGTGGAGGGGGGAGGGTATATATTGTGTAAGCGCTTGCTTTCTTCAGCTTTTTCTGATTTTCTTTGTTAATATGCAATATAAATAAATAAAGTATTACAAACATCCAAAAAAACAACAACAAAAAAAAAAAAATCTGAGGTCATTTTAGATCTTGCCAGCGGACCGTTGCTACTGTGGAAATGAAGTCTGCTTATTTCCATGTGATGGGAATTACAACGCGGCGTGTCGGCTGAGCTACAGTGCTGACGGGTTTTGCCGAGAAGTCATTTGTAACTGGAGACTCCATCTGTGGTTCCTATCCCATTCCCCAGCCCAGATGGCAGTGAGCTGAGAGATGACAGCCAGCAGGACTTATGTCTTTCCCCCCTAATTTTATGAACTGTGGTGGAGGTAATGCGGGCACACTGGGAAACTAAATCTTTATTTATATATCTTTATAGATAGGGTGACAACACCACAAACATGCACACCACCCCCTCACCAGATCTCAATGGAAATCCAGCATTTGTAAGTGAAGTAATGATGGGAGGGGAGAGATATTTTCGAGAGTCGGATTATTCATACGAATATGCTTTTCTCTTCAGTCTAACCCAGGTAACCTATAGACATATGAAACGATGCTATTTTGAGGTCAAATAAAAGAAATTCTTTTCAAACTGCAAAGCTAAAAACCATAATAGAATATTAAGCAGTTAAGTGCCATTGTTCTTCATTTTAAGGCTACTTTGTTAAAACTAATTTGGGGCGTTTTTAAAACTGGCATCATGTGCGTGTTATTTTAATTGTAACTGTATTGTTAAGATAACTTGCGATAATGTCATTTTAAAAACTAGAAGCAGTAAAGTAGCAAAGAAGTCGCCCAGTCACACAGTACAACCAAATGGAGCGTGCCGCGCCATCTGTGTCGTTTCCGATCCGAGGGATGCCAGGGCTGGTCTTGCATCTCGTCGTTCACCTGGCATGTGCTGTGGGCTAGCTGCTGCTGCTTTGTGCCCCACGACACAGCAGGGAGGGAAATAAGACTCCCATTGCAGAGCAGTGTGATCCATTCCTGCTTTTACTACAAACAAGTTTAATAATAAGACACACCTGAGCTGAGCCTACCAGACATCACACATACAGACAACCAACACACACACATACAGACAACAGACACAGCTATCTCACACACACACACACACACACTCACAGACAACAGACAGACATCACACACACACACACACATGCAATAATAATTTCTGCCGCAAACGAAACATACCCACCACCGATCATCTCTTCACTCGTTCAATACAGGCTTCAAAGCGCGAGAGGAAATGTGAGCTAATTGCAGTAACGAGCTGGCTGGCAGGACATTTGTCTTGGGTTTTGCTCACTTGTTGTGGTTGATTTTTCACCATTAAACTATTACTTAACCCCCAGTGGGTTCAACACCAAGATTGATGCCTCCCTTTGCAGCCCAGGCTGGTAATGAGAAGACGCCCACCTGGAACAGGGAAGCAGTGTGTGTGCATATCGCTGATTGAAGTGTCCCACACTGAGATCCTAGCGAAGTGTAATAAGGCACTGCAAAAGCAGAGGCTAGCATTCTAAAGCCCTGAGAAGTGTGGTAAAGCATATTGATAAACCTGGCAAACCAGGGTAAACTCGGGGGGGGGCACAAAGACAAACAGCCACCTCCAGGCGGAATAGTTATATATATATATGTCTTCTGCAAATGGTAACAAATTAATTTCACAGCCTCTCGTCGTTTTTAATGAAGTCTTGAAAACATCTACAGCCAAAAAACAAACAAACAAAAAAAAAAAAAAACATTTTCCAGGTGATAAATTTTTCAAATTAGCATAAGACAAGAACATAAACGTGTTCAATTAAGAGTGGAGCCTCCCAACGCAACGAGCATTGATGGGTTATTTTATTGAGTGGAAAATTGAATCAAATTGCTAGATTGAAACAATTCGGCTCTGTGTTTCCCTTCTCTGTTCTCTCTCTCTCTCGCTCTCTCTCTCTCTAAAAGTCTTTACATATATATATATATGTCTACTGCTGTATGACCCTGGCAGTTGCCCTGCCTGCTGGAAGGCTGAACTCACACACATTGTGAGGAGACTGCAGAGTGGCTTAAAGGCTGTGGATGCTTGCTTCACAACAGGGAGCAGGATGCAGGTTCAGTTTATACCCAAGACTGGCTGATGGTGGTTAGAGAACACATTGACATTCATCTGGTTTGGAAAGTGTAGCACATCATTAGCACCTTCCTAAATGACTTAATTAATTTAAAAGTGAAATAGCGCACACACACACTGTCTTTGTTGTAAATAATAATAATAATAATAGTATCATTTTATTTTAATAACTGCGCCTTCACCCACTCAAACTGAATAAGGAACTGCTGCGCCTAATAAACCACCAAACTGCGGAAAGGAGGGGAAGTTGACTTATTCCTTAGTGCACTAAATCGTGGTCATCTGCACGGCATATCGGTGTTGTGGGTTATAGACACCACCAATCCAGACCTACAGGGGATTGTTGCGTTAGGGGGGGGTAAACACCAGTGTGAACACAAAACTTTATGGTGTGTACCACACACACTGAAACACAAAAGTTATGGAGGGTACAGCTCCTCAAACACACAAAAGTTCTGCAAAAAAAAAAAAAACATAGCAGCAGTTTCTCCACTGTACTGGAATGCTAAAGCATGGCTTATTTCATTTAGTAAAGTCAAAAAATGATGCTTAATTAATATCGCTTTCTTTAATAATTCTGGCTTTATATTTTCATTTTACTCTAAAGAACAGTAACTGTTTATTTTCATGTACACTGTATTTTTGCAGCCCGTTCCCCCCCCCTGCTTTTCCCATGGTTATACTCTGCATTTTACTCTGGTTTGCCATGTTTATTAATATGCTTTACCACACCACTCCATGCTTTGCCATGCTTTCACTGTGCTTTATTACATTTTCTTGTTATTTTGCTATTGGGAACTATGCTGGGTTATTAAACTTTAAGGAAGAAAAACAAACCATTTTATTATCCTGCATTCTGTGAATTGAAATGCTGCCTGAATACACACAAACGAGTGCATGGACACACATTTATTCTTTTTGTTTTTCATGTTAAGGAGAGAAAACAAAATTGACAGTCATTAAAATCTCCATTAAAGCACTTTGCATCCTAACGTGACTTTGAAATCTGGACTTCAAGGAGAGAGATAGAAAGGGTGTTGGGAATGGGGTTGCATTGCCAGGACTCGTCTCTCCGAGGGGATTGGGTTGCGCCGGTCCTGTTTATAGGAATGCTGACAGCGTGGTGATGGATTTTGGGTCGGTGTCGCAGGGTATCTGACTGCCGCGAGACCTGTGGGTGTTGCTGCAGTAATTAAGAGTCTCCCAGTCTGTCTCTACAGCACGGCTCTGCACAGCTCTGTCTGTCTTTTTTTAATTCTTTGCTTTGTGCTTTGCCAGGGTCATGCTGTTGCTGAAGGAAAAAAAAAAGTGGATATTTTTAATCGGATTGCTCCGTTCTGGAGATGCAGCACAACCCCAATCACTTAAAACGTGACCCTTTTGGGGGGGGGGGGGGGGGGCTCTGCTGAGGGCTGTCCACCTTCCAGTGGCTGAGAGGAGAAGCCACACGCCTGGGCTCATGAAGCTGGTGGCTCCTTTCCTGGCTGTTTTCCAGCAGGACTCGCAGAGGCCCTCTGCACTTCTAATAATGCCGGATGTGCAGATCAGAGCAAAGTACCTACCTTCCTAAGAGCCAGCCTGCCAGCCTTCCTGCCTCCCTGCTTACTCAACCCAGGCTTCTAGTCTAACGCATAGCCTCGTTATAACTCCATAGCTAATGGCTGTTAGAGAAATGGGCAAACCTGGAAATGCGTTCGATTCTGACCAGTGTCTCAGGCCAGTTGTCTGTATTTAACTCTACAGGTCCAGTTAAGTGCGTTGCCGTGGCGCAAGTTGGAAATGTTGAGTACTGTTTTGCAAAATCAGAAACAGATAAGGACTGGTGGTACATCATAAAAGACTACAGTGGTGCATAGGGTTAAAAAAATTAATAAAATCAAAATACATTAAAGGAAACTCTGCAACTCACAGATCAAACAAATGCTTTATTGGTTAAAAAAAAAAAGACATTAAAAAAACGATGCGTTTTGGCTTAGCATTGCCTTCATCAGGGAAAAACCAACTTACAGAAATTGCACAAGATCTGCGAAAAAGGGTACGAGGGTTCCATGATAAAAATACAGTATTTAATATTGTTTTCACATAACGTTCAGGTCAGCGTGTGTGAGCCCATGGAGACTGCAGAAAATTCCAGCATTGCACTGGGTCCTGTTTAAACAGCTGGTTTAAACTCTGTCCACCCCCCTATCACTTGTACTGTACACTGCCCATGAAATGAGCAGAGTGCATTTGGGATCTATTGTAATCAAATTAAAAGGGGAGTCGGGGGCTGCAAGACTTTCAATCCACTCATGGCACCAAGACATTAACCCTCTGTGCACCCAGCATGCTGAGCAAAAAATGACACTGCAGTGTAAATATGTTAGCAAGCTAGAAGCTTAAAACCATTAGTGTTGCAATTTTTCCTAATTGTTGGCCTCCCCTTTCTTTTTCCAGTTATGGATTATGTGCAGGGTTGTGGTAGGAACTAGGAAACCGGGGGGGTGGGGGATCTTTGTTTCTTATCACTCTTCACCACATTCCCCTCTCCTCCCTCCCTCCCTCCCTCTCCCACTGTCCCTGAAGCCCAGACTGCGAGGCATGGCGATGCGGAGTGCTGGGCAGTGCAGTCAGGAAGCAGGCTGTCCGCAGAGCTCTGAAGAGGAAGCCAGAGCAATCCCTTATTCTCTGTGACTGTTCGAGCTTTGCATGGACGAACCGCTGGGACCACCAGCACCGCACTCATCGCCCTTTAGACAAATTTACCGTTAACCCTCACCCTAACTCAACGCTGCAAATAGGTAGCAATCAAAAGAAGGGAAAAAACAGAAATAGTGATCCACAGTCCTGTTCACCTTGCTCTTCCTCTAACAGCTGTGTCGCAATGTTCAAAGCACTGTTGTCACAATTCACTTTTTTTTTATTTTCCCACATTCTTAATATCAAGGCCCCCGGGGAGGGGAATTTCCAAATTTCACAGCTGTCGTTTCTTGAGTTGAGGGGAAGCGTCTCGTCCCCTTCCTGACCTGGCAAACTCCGCCGCTCTCCCCTCTCCTCTCCGCTCCCCACCCAGGCTCTCTAAATTTGTCAGCAGCTCAATAACGAAGTGCGGCTCCCAGCGAAGGCCACTTCCGATTGATCCTGTTCCTTCGGCAAGGTTAGCTCCACATCCCTCTTCGTGCGCAGAATAGGAGCTCCGTGCAGCTCGGCCTCAGACTGGAAAGTTCTCACCCAGACTCCTGGGGCGTGCCTGAGCTTCGCGGCTGAGGATTGACCCTGACTACCAGAGAGCAGCAAAAGCGTGTTAAGTGCGCGAAACGCCGGCTGATTTTTTCTGGCAAGCAGCAGATGATTTATCCTGCAACAAAATCCCCCTAACAATGGTGATTTTATCCACTTAAAAAAATACAATCTCCCACTCTACTCACAGCTCCCAAATGTGCCCAGAACAAAAAAAATAAAATAAAACTTGGCAAAAGCACTAATTTAAAGGGCTAGATTCTCAAAGCTGTTTGTTCCAAATCATTATCAGCTCGACTTATTAGAATTTTTTTTTTTTATCTGAAAGTTTAAAAAGAAACACCATTGCAATTCTAAAACTTCAGACTACTTCAGGGTTTGTGAGTTAAAAGTCTTATTTATATAATGTTTAAATCTGGTTTGGAGAATGTGTCGGGTGTGTTTCTCCTGACATTTGTTACTTACGACGATTTTGGAGTAAATGGATTTGAGACTTGAACCCAAGGTGTCTGGTCACTAAGTGCTCAGTTAATTCAAGATAAAAGAACATGTGGGCGAATGTAGGATAAAAAAAATTAAAATTAAAATATAAACGTGGTAGACCATTGTACAGTGCAGTAAAGGCATTTCATAAGCATGGTAAACTGCAAAATGACTTCACAGAGACACTGTGCACCTGTATATCTTTCCTGGAGACAATGCCTAATGGCATCTTCTGAGAGATGCAGATAGCTCGGTGCAGGGCCCTGTATGGAGCGTGCAAATAATCTCTTTCGTAATAGCACTGTTTTCTGCCTCATTAGGTCAGTATTTTACAAGCGCGTGATCGAATACCCGGCAGTAACCTCCGAAGTTTCTAATATTTTATCCAAGTCTCTGACATTCAACAGTAAAGGGACATTTCAAAGTTATTGCAGTGCTGAAGAGGGTTCAGGAATCCTGAACACAACTGCTTGTGTGCGGACTGTGCTGGATTGCACTGAAATAAATATATATATTTAAAATTTTGTTTGTTGCAACATTGCAACGGGTGGCTTGGTGGCAGTGCGCTTTTGCGCTTAAAGAAGTTCAAAGTGTTTTTTCGCCATCATCCAGGGTGGCTGTGGGCAGTTGACGACCTGCCTGGGCAGATAAAATTCAAAGCTAATTTGGCATCTACATGCCGGACGCTTCATCAACTGCCCAGGCACTGCGGCAACGGGCCGATTTCAGCAATGGTCACTAACACACACACGCACACACATACACATATATATCATAAAACAGGGGTGTGAAAACAGTAGTGTGGCTTAATTCTCTTCCACTTTAAGATTTTGTCTTGTGTTGTTGTTGTTGTTGTTATTATTATTATTATTATTATTATTATTATTATTAGTAGTAGTAGTAGTAGTAGTAGTATTATTTATAGTTATCCTTCAAAAGTAATTGGAATTGATTTTAAAAATGAATTTGAATTGCAAGTCAGGTATCAGAATGAATAGTTTCGACTCATATCCCCCCCCCCCCCCCCCCCCCCCCCCCCGCTGTATTTTTGTCTGCAGTATGAGAGACAGTTTGCCAAACATGTCAAACATGCACCCGCTGGGTTTACATTACCTGTAAATGGAAATACCTGTAATTGAAAACAGCACCATCTTACCCAGCAGGGCCCAGGGCATAGCAGATACAGCATCTCATTACAAGCACAGTAATTAAACAGTAATTAGGAGGTAGAAGAGTGTGAAGAACGAGAGAGGGGGTAGGGGATGAATAAAAAGAGAGTGATGAAAGAAGGATGGAGAGAGAAATAAGAGAAAATATATACCAGAGAGAGAGAGAATTATGTTGTCTTGAAAATGAAGAAAAGCTTTTTTTTTTCCCCGAACATCCATATCACTGCTGGTTCCTTAATGGCTTTTGTGTCCCAGCCGTTGAAGTTAATGCAAGAAGGATGAGGGTTTCATGGAAATGTAATGTCTGTGCTACTGCGCTCTGCAGAGGGGAGGGGAGGGGAGGGAAAATTAGAATAAGCAACATTGTCGATTTCAGTTGTCGATGGCACTTGTAAAACAACAAAAGGAACACACACACACGCACGTGCACACACACACACTCACACACACACTCGCACACACGCACATACACAGTCACAGACAAAAGTATTGGCACACTAGACTTGTTAGATCATTCAAGAAAACATGTTAATTGCAAGCATTTATTGAACAGTAGCCACTAATTAACATGAGAGTCAACAATACACAATTTAATGGTAAAAAACAAAAGCACTTAAACGATATTTCAAATACATGTTCATGACAAAAGTACTGGCACCTTTACATTTAAAAGTCTGTACAAAAACATAGTAGAACTAATTAAAAAATATGTTAATTGATTGAAAACCGTTACACTATAACTCAGCTGCATTATAAATTCAATAGCCAAGTAATAACTATATATTATAAAAAATAAGAATAATTATGTTGCAAAAACTGACCAGAATCACATTTAAGAAAAACTTTTGATGTTCACTTTTAACAGTAACACTCGCTTTTTACTAGTTACTGGTTTTATGACTTCATCAGTTTTATTTTCCTGTCACAATAATGTTCCTAATGACTGTATAAACTTCAGAGCATCTCGGATTACAGCCAAATACACTCAGAAACAAGCGTGTCATTCGAGTTTGGTGAAGATGCACGATCAAGGCAGTTACCGTATTTACCGCATGGAATGTGGCAGACATAGAGACATCCACAGGGAAAGAAAGAAGACTCCCATTGCATAGCAGTTTGATCCACTCCTGGTTTTACTATGAGTTTAATAAGACACACGCCTGAGCTTGTTATACACACTGTGGCTAATCAAGCTTGTATTAAAACCTGGAATGGGTGACACTGCTATGCGACAGGAGTCTTATTGGCTGTGTGGTCATAGGAGGCTGTGTGTTCCAGTGGTTAAAGAAACAGGCTTGTAACCAGGAGGTCCCTGTTTCAAATCCCAGCTCAGCCACTGACTCACTGTGTGACCCTGAGCAAGTCAACCTCCTTGTGCTCTGTCTTTGGGGTGAGACGTTGTTGTAAGTGACTCTGCAGCTGATGCATAGTTCACACACCCTAGTCTTGTATCTTGTAAAGCACTTTCTGATGGTGGTCCACTATGAAAGGCGCTATATTAAAAGATTATTATTTTTGTCCCTGTAGAAAGACAAACAGACACGATTGGTGCCCAGGGGTCCCCTTTTTTGAACGGGACCCTAAAATTGGTGCAGGGATACAGCATGGGTACAGTCGAGGTCGACTGCTGCAAAGGTACCTTCAAAACAGCCGCTGTCTTCCCTGCTTTCATCCTGGACTAGTCCCTGTCCCTCTGGTCCCAGGAGCGAGGAGGCAACGGCACAACACCTACTGGAATCTCAGCCTCTGCTCAGGAACCGCAAGCATGAGAGGTATACCCTCCATTTAATAAAATCAGAGCAAAAAATTAATTAAGCAGCATCCAATCATTTCTTGTCTGATGCAAGTGCTTCCAAAAATTAATTAGTGAGCGCATGTATTATTTAAACGCTCTGGGGATCTCAGTGGTGTGGAAGTGTAAATATTTAATATTTACTAATGAGGGGTTCAATTCTAAACGCAATGTACCTACTCAATCTTGCATGACTGCTTTCCTCGCTACTAGACTGAAATGATGTTCTCTCGCTCCACCACCTCTCTCTCTCTCTCTTCAAATGGCTTTTGCAAAACACACGCAGCCTTTTTGAAATGGGTCGGGTGCAGTGCGTTGCAAAGGCTTTTGTTAAGTGAGTAGCAGGGGTGATGTTTGATGAAGCAGCATGCCTCTGTCGTGCAGGGGTGTCATGCCATCACTGGATCGGAGATAGAGACGTATTCATTGTTACAACAAAAAACTAAATACAAAATACAGCCTGGTTGTAAAAACACATTCAGTCATAATAATCGTATTGGTGTCATGCACACACTCACATACACACACACAATGAACTGTCCTTCCAGCGAGGAGACCTGATTTACATCCTCAGCAA
>NC_054561.1:1467609-1527609 GCF_017654505.1 Polyodon spathula
ATGTATTTGTGTTTGTAAGATGTACAGACTTTATCTCATGGCCATCTTGGCTATCTAGTATAATGATTAGTATAGTCTTACTGGCTAGTATAATGATTAGTATAATCTTACTGGCTAGTATAATGATTAGTATAATCTTACTGGCTAGTATAATGATTAGTATAATCTTACTGGCTAGTATAATGATTAGTATAGTCTTACTGGCTAGTATAATGATTAGTATAATCTTACTGGCTAGTATAATGATTAGTATAATCTTACTGGCTAGTATAATGATTAGTATAGTCTTACTGGCTAGTATAATGATTAGTATAGTCTTACTGGCTAGTATAATGATTAGTATAGTCTTACTGGCTAGTATAATGATTAGTATAGTCTTACTGGCTAGTATAATGATTAGTCTTACTGGCTAGTATAATGATTAGTATAGTCTTACTGGCTAGTATAATGATTAGTATAGTCTTACTGGCTAGTATAATGATTAGTATAGTCTTACTGGCTAGTATAATGATTAGTATAGTCTTACTGGCTAGTATAATGATTAGTATAGTCTTACTGGCTAGTATAATGATTAGTATAATCTTACTGGCTAGTATAATGATTAGTATAGTCTTACTGGCTAGTATAATGATTAGTATAATCTTACTGGCTAGTATAATGATTAGTATAATCTTACTGGCTAGTATAATGATTAGTATAGTCTTACTGGCTAGTATAATGATTAGTATAATCTTACTGGCTAGTATAATGATTAGTATAATCTTACTGGCTAGTATAATGATTAGTATAATCTTGGGTTGGGTGGTGAGGCTGGGGATATGGTAACCTTCAAAAAGTACTGTGCAGGAAAAAGAAAAAAAAAAAAAATCTTAAAACAAATATTGTTTTAGCAGACTGGCGATCCTTGTTCCAAGCATGTGTGGACCCTGCACTGTGGGTGTAGAGGCCTGAGGCTCTGGGTTTGTTTTCGCTTACATCTGGCAGCTAGTATTTGTTGTTTTTTTTTTTCGTTCGCCGATGTTTCTCCAGTTTTCAGTTTTTCCTGTTCCTCCTCCTACCTGAGCCAATCAAGGAGGTCAGTGAGTCGGGGTCAGAAGTCTTGTGTTTTTCCAAGAAAAAACCTCCAATGTGTTATTTTTGAAGTTGCTGGATTTACAATGCCATGACTGTTGTTGCATACAGGGATGGAAATAAGACTCCTATTGCACAGCAGTTTCACCTGTTCCAGGTTTTATTACCAGCTTGATTAGTCACAGCGTATAGGTAACAAGCTCAGGCAAGTGTGTCTTATTATACTTGTAGTAAAACCAGGAATGGATCAAACTGCTACGCAATGGGAGTCTTATTGCCATCCCCGCGTTAGATCAGACAGTGCAGCCTGATGGCTCATTGAGCAGATAGATACACTGTAGGCCTCTATATCTGTATCTCTCTGAGGATGATGACAGGGTCAATAAAAGAGTACAAGGACAATAGGCTGTCTTTGGTAAAAGCAAGTAATGTCAAAATGTAACGATGACATTAAGACTGCCCACCCCCCAACACGCACACTCACACACACACACTCACACACTCACACACACGGACTCACGCACTCACACTCACTCACACACACACACACACACACACACGTTAAACAAAGCTGAGTCCTCAGCACTGTATAAACAGGGTGCGGTTTGCCAACCTCCAGCTCCAAAAATACAGAATAAAAAAAAATACAGAAAGGGTGCCTCGGTCTGTTTAGTCTGGAAAAAGCCTTCTCTGTAGGGTTCATTCCTGGCATATTGAGTAAATAAACTGCTGGCTTTTGTCCAAAAAAATAAAGAGAAAAAAGGTAAAAGATGTTTTAGTAAAGGAGAATAAAAAGACTGCATCAATTTATAATGCGGATCTATTTCCTCTACAATATGTGTACTCTGTTTGAACTCGTTTTTCCACTGTGAAAAAAAGGGGTGCGAGAGACTGCATGCTTGAAAGGCCTATTCAGCATTTGGCATGGTGGTGATTTAGAAGTATATTAAAATGGAGAAGCCTATAATCTAAAAAAGCCTTTCTTAGGAAGAATTGAAGAAATGTGGCACAGATGGGCTGGGGAGATAAATAACAACGCTTCGTCACATCAGTTGGAAATTGTGCTGCTTTGGCCCCAGGGGGGGAAAAGCACTTCTTTATTTTATGTATTTTTATTTTTTATTTTATTGCTGTTGGAGCGCTGGAGTTCCAAGACGGCGATTTTTTTTAATGTATTCTTTATTTTTTCGGTTTGCAGAAGTAGATATCGAGGTGTGCGTTCTGCCCCTAAGCCACAGAGAATGGTCCTCGGCTCACAGCTTTTGAGTTCTGTCCAAATTGAACTCGTAATTCTTTTTTTTTTTCTTTTTTTTTTTTTCTTGTACACCAGCGTGAACAGGACAGTCTGTACCACTCAGGGCTTTTTTTTCCTTTCTTGTCTGTTTATTTTCATTACTTTCTTCCATCCTTTCTTTTTTCCCTCCCTCCTCTTTTCCTTTTTTCTTTCTCTCTCCTCTCCCTTCCTCTTTTCTTTCTCCTCCCTCTTTCTCTCCTCTCCCTCCTTTCTTTTTTTTTCCTTTCTTCTTTCTCCGAACCGAAAACAAAACAGAATTTGACCATAAGGTATGGGCTGCCATATAGCGTCCTCACGAATATCCTGCCAGTAGCATTGAGTATTGTGAGCAGCATAGAATTACTCACTGGCACGGGTTTGCAACGTTAAAGCGATATTAACACTTAGGAAATGTTACTTACAGATTGAGTGGGGCACATTTTATTTGTATACTGAACTTCTAGTTACACATGTAATAACAGGCACTTATCTAATTTCTACACTTTGTTGATGCACTCTTTGTCTTCGTTTTTAGCCTTCTTAAAGAAATAGTTTGCAATTGGAGAAGTTCCTAATGCACTTTGCGTTGCATCAAGAGGATTGCTGACTGAATCAGACAGGAGTGCAGGAGATGGGAGTCATGTGACTACACCACTGCTGGGTGTCTCTTCAGGCAAACTCGCGAATAAAATGGTGGTTTGGAGCTGAGATTGAACTGCGCCTTCGTACCTCGCCGCCCAGGGGCCCTGCCTGCTGATATCACTGCACAATCGATTCTTTACAAAAAGCCAGGATCTGATCTTTCCAAGTTTTCAAGTCCAAACCGAAAAACACAATTCACCTCTGTGTTGATCGCACCCCATTGGAATGTTTTGTCAAATCACAATTTACCAGAATGCATGCGAAATGTTGCGAATTGTGCTGTGCGATTGGCTGACTCTCGATCCTTGATTTCCAATTCAGAGAAGAGAAGACAACAGGCCACACTGGCCGTGCAGCAAGTCAAATCAAAACTAGTAGGAACAGTGTTGGAAAAGACCCCCTGGTTTCAATGAAGAATAATCCCAATAATGGGAGAATCCCATCTCTCTGCTTCCCTGGTCCCCTCCCTGTATTACACACTCGCCCCCTGCTCCCAAGATTACATCCCTTATCATGATCTGGGGACATATCCTGCCTTTCATAAACAGTGATGCGTGTTCTGGAAGCACTAATAATCGCAATAAGCAATCATAACCAAATAACTAGGTGATGGATTAGCCTCTCCTGGACGCAGGTCAGAAATCCATTGATCTCGCAAGCTCGGGACTTGATCAATTAGCATGTTAAAGCAAACAGCCTCTGTTTTTAATTTTTTTTATTCAGAGTACCTAAAATTTGCTTTTGATTGACAAGAGGAGATTGTAAAACCCTTAACTGCTGTTGCGACGGATTTTGACTGCGGAGTGGGTCCTGTTTATTGTGAAGAAGGTGGTCGGGAAAAGGTGCAGCTTGCTGTCCAGTGAGTGTTACAGAATTGGTGGGAAAGGGGTTACCTGCAAGCGATTGATTGAAATAATCTCCACAGTGCATCGCAAAATAGCACTACTGTCTGATTAAGACCACATGGCGAACTAATGGGGACAGGAGGTCAAAACCAACATGTCTCTCAGGTAGCCAGCTTCTTAAACACGTAAAGAATAGTGTAAAAGCGATTACGATAGACACCGTTCTACTGTAGCACCTGAAGAAGTGTTGGTGGAGCTCAGCATTACCTGGCAGTGAAATTACCACACTGTGGAAAACTGCACACTGTCTGTTCTAGGTATTGAGAACTGCAGCAGATCATAAAACTGTGTCCCGGCAGTTTTATAATTCAAACTCCAGTCTCATGGAAGCAGAATGAGGATCTGTTCAAAGTGTCTGTGCAGAGCAACACTGTTAGCACTCAGGAAGCAGGAATTAGCCAGTCACCATTAAGATTTTGACAGGACTCCAGTATCGTTCGCCCTGTGCACAGATGTCATCTGGTGCAATAAACGCACAGCACGGATCTAAAGGTAAAGAAATGAAAACGATCTTCTCTAGCAGTTTGCGAGTACATTAAAAATACAAAATGTACTAAGTGAAGGTGTTGCCGTTGGCATTTAGGGATAGGCTTAAATCATTATGCCCAAACTCCACACTCCACGAGAGGGGCGTCTTTCACAGTGACAGTAAGAGACACCAACACATGAACTACTCGGTCATTCATATTAAAAAAAAAAAAAAAGTCTATCCTTCTTGTTTTAACCCTGCCCTGAATGGAAAAAAAAAGCTAGTCTTCAAATATACATGGGAACAAATGGAAGAGGCAAATATAAAAGGTCAGTCATCCAATGCCGCGAAACAGTCGATGGCAATTCTCCGGTAAAAAAAAAAAAAATTAAAAAAATCAAAACCAAAAGAATCAAAAGTAAAGTCATACTGTAAGTTACAGAAACCTAACCATTTTTTTTTAAGCGTAAAAGTTGCAGTCAGTTAGCAAGCCCACGCCCCCATCCCCCCATCCCCCCAAACACTCTCTCTGCACCCATAAAGCAGATTGCCTCCTCTCCACCTCGACCCCCCATGTACGGGGGGGGCTGTTTACTGCTTACCGACTCCCGAGCTGCAGAGGAAGACAGGGCAGCAGCAGCCTGATAAATAACAAAGCAATGACTTGGCTGGCTGCCCGGCTCAATTAGCTCCCTGCCTTATCTTTTAATAGTTTAATAAAAATTACCATAATTGACGAACATCTGTACGATTTGGAGTGGGTGCAATCTGGCACCCTGGAATGGGAATTTCAGTATTATTGCAGTTACATTTAATGCTGTTGTAATTCATGCTGGCTGCAAAAGGGTTGACTGCAAACAGCCTTCAGAGAGCTTTAGTGCCTTGTTTTGTTTTCAGCAAAACCATTTATTTATTTATATATAAAAGATATAACAGAGAGAAAGAGAGAGGGCAACCAATGTGACTTTCTCAAAATATGTTCATTTATTTATTTATTCATTATATTAGTTTATAAATGCATATTGAAAATACAGCTTCAGTTGCACAGTGATCACAAGAAGAGTGAAACTAAAACAAACGTCTTTCTACAACAGAACTCAACCCTGGTAGACAACGCAGCGCTCACAGTTCAGTTTCAGGAACCAGTTATAAAAGCCTAAAAATAAAAATGTATTACTATGACCTCAGTGACACCCAGCCGTGCCCAGGCTTCGCGCCGTGTTAGAAACCAAGAATGAAGGCTGTCTAATGCACTGCTGCTGTTCATAACATTTGCACATTTATAGACGCTTTATTAATGTTTTTTTTTTTTTATAACAGGTGTCTGGATTGAAGTTTTATCCCAACATTGCATCAAATAACTTAATAGTGTTTCTGATCCGGTGAAGTTTCATTGAGTCTGATTCCACTTGCCAGGACTTTGGAGGAGCCCTCTCTCAGTGCCCAATAGCACTGCATTAAAAGGGATATCACCTTTATATATATATATATATATAATATATATATATATATATATATATATATATATATATAGGACCAACACCACATTACTGGACCCTCAGCTGATGCGCTATCCTTGCACTGTTGCACTGCTAATATGTCATTGTAGATAAAACTCACTGCAATCCTAACTTGTTGCATTCTAGTTCATATTGTATTCTAGTAGTATAGTTATTTACACTTGCATTAAATTACACTGTATTTAAATATGAAGCTTGCATTGTAACCTTGTGCTGCCCTGTAACGCATGCACATGCACACACACACACACACACACACACACACACACACACACACACACACACACACACACACACACACACATATCATAAAACATGGTCAAAAGCAATAGATTAATTAGTAAATAGGATTGCTTAACATGAAGCTATTGGCTGTTTATTAAGTGCTTGGTATTAAGTGGGATGGTTATTTGGACAGACTCTCCAGTTATTGAAAACTGGAGTTTTTAATGAAGCCCAGGTAAGTGAAAGCGGATCCCTGTGCAGTTACACTGCCGTTATTAAAATCAAGAATTCCCCGGGAAACTGATTTTGTTTGGTTGCCACTTTTTAGGGGTTTGTTTGTTTGTTTATTTGGTTGTAACTTTCTATTGCTCGGTGGAATTGAAATGTGCGTACCATACTTAAAAAAGATAGCGCTTCTAAGAACCCAGATCAAATTAGATTTGTGTTTTCAATTAAGGGCTGCTTATTCTCTTTTGTAAGCGCATTTCACAGCTAATGTGCATTCACTGTTCTTTAGCGTGTATCGTTATAAATACTGTATGAACTCACAGGCATAAAATCATACCAGTAAAACTGGAAATATGTATCCTTTTTTAAAAGAAATTATATAGATAGATAGATAGATAGATAGATAGATAGATAGATAGATAGATAGATATAGATAGCGTGGATGTCAAATAAGATTTGTTTTCTGAACGTATGTGTTTCTGTTTCAATCCTTTATACTTATCTGTCACTTAACTTGGCTGCGCTTTCCTTTGTGAATTGTACTGTGCTTTTTTTTTTTTTTTTTTTGCCCTGGGTGTGTTGGAGACGTACCGGTTCATCTATCTGAATATATTCCAGCGGTAATTGATTTATAATCACACTTTTTATAACAGGTTAAGCGGCACTAAAAAGGGTAAAATATTGAGTTAATTAGTCTGGCTCCTTGGAGCTTCTCCTTGTCTCTGTTTCGTAGGTCAGGATCTTCATGCTATCAATTCTAAAAACGCACGCAGGAAAAGCGATATCGCTCTAAATAAAATGAAGGAATGAATTTCACTTATTTGTTAAGTTTCCCAGCCAAGGCTTATATATTGTTTTTATCTTTTAAAAATCTGCTTCTTTCATTTAGAAGATTTATCTGCCTATTGAGTAGCGCCTTCGAACAGGGGAAATGTGTAGCGCCGCCATATTTTCTGATTGAATCCACTGCCAAGACTTAACCATCCGAAGCGCAGAGAAGTGAACAGGGCAGCAGCCCGGTGGAGGCATGGAGAGAGGGGTTTGAAAGCACCCTCCCCAGGATCAGGGGGGGTCAGAGAGCTCAACGACTGCATAGGAATCGTATCGATGGGCTTGCTGACGACTGCACACATCCTGTTAGCTCGAAACTACAGCCACACTGGGGGCACACTGAGGGCACAGTCTCTACCGCAGACTGGCAGACTGGCAGGGGTAGACACGTCTACATATTGCTTTAAGAACCATTGTTATTTAATTGCGTTCATATAAAACACTGCACTTGGTTCACAGTCAGATGTCATTGCTATCTGATACAAATGACAGTATCACATCAATATAGGGTTCCTCTCTCTCTCTCTCTCTCTCTCTCTCTCTCTCTCTCTCTCTCTCTCCAGTGAGAGATCGAGGCAGTCTAGCGCAGTACAAGAGAGCGACTCGCTTCTCGGATGCTCCACCTGCTGGCCGGAGATGCAGTTACAGTTTAGGTATTAGATAAAAGGTTTTTTTTTTTTTTGTGGTGTCTATTATTAATTATGGCTGTTATGTATTATTATTATTATTATTATTATTATTATTATTATTGATGATTCTTAGTTGTTGTTATTGATATCATTATTTTACAAACATTTTAATGACAATGTCATTACAAATGCACAATATTACTATAAGTTATGAAAAATAAAAATAATTAACTGCACAAGTTTTTTTTAATAACCGGCCCTTTACAGTCCGGGGCGTGTGTATAGAGTTCACATGGACAACAAATACATCAAACTGTATAGAGCGCAGAACTTGTATTTAAATGGTTACCTTTTTTTATTACAGCGAAGAAAGTATGTCGTTTTAGAAAATGAAAGTGGACTGCAGAAAGTGAGTGCATTAGTTTGTTATGTTATACAGCAGTCGCTGCTATAAGTGATAGGGGAGCATTGACAGACCTCGTGTTTTTACAGCGTGGCGGTCAAAAGCAATGGCGTATATATTTACCGAAGATTACGCGTTGCGTGTTATTAGATTATATATATATATATATATATATATATATATATATATATATATATATATATATATAGTGGTACACACACAGAAATCTTGACGATCCTGCTAGGGTGGATACATATTACTTGAATTTAAATGTAACAAATTTTGGCAGTGGCCAGTTTTGACTGGCGAGAAAAATAGCACTATTCAATTTCCTTTACATTACTAGTCAAATGTTTATTATTATTATTATTATTATTATTATTATTATTATTATTATTACAACAACATGACACATTAACATTGAAGATTGGAAAATAATAATTGATTGGCCACAAGGGGGCAGGCGTGCTCTACGAGCTCAGTGCACGCACGGCCCCGGCTGTAGGAGCTCACTTTTTAAAGAGGATATACCACCATATTAATGAATCATAAACTTTAGCAACAGAAAATTAGGAAAAAAACTACCTTTTTTGGAGGGATTATTATTATTATTATTATTATTATTATGTCAAAAGAAAAGCTATCTATGGTTGTGTTCCAGGCAAGTGTATCGCGATAGTCGCTGGCTTGGCCACGCCCCCTCCCAGGTGTGCCACCTGAATGTGGCCCCGCCCCCTCAGAGCAATGCAACAAGATGGCGGTGAGTTCAAATGCTTGAGTTTGTGCTCCTGCGCAATTCAAAATTCATTCGCTTTTTGTAGTTTTTTTGTTTTGTTTTGTTTGCGCTAACTGCTTCTTTCCCAATGCACCGCGCTTGTCTGTCCGTCGACTTTTTTTTTTGATTATTATCCACAGGTGAGTGAGGCGGAATTGGTGTCAGCGTGTCCCGGGCAGGTCAGGTCATTAGAAAACGCGTTCGGAAATCTGTTTGCAACCGAGACATTGTTACTGTTTCTGTACTATTGTACCAAATACAGTTTTTATAGTCATATCCCTCAGTCACTGCATGCTTGTAACATGTAGCAGACACCCTTATCCAAGGCAGTTTACAATTGTTACAAAATATCACAGTACCAAATATCCCATTACAGAATATCGCAATACAATGAGGGCAGTTCTGAAAATAACTGTGTTTATGTTGCTTTTACTTGTGTTTGATCAGATTGTACGTTTTCATAACTGCTGTCATCTGCATTATGATATTCTGTAATGGGTTATTTTATAATGTGATCGTTTGTACTGTGATATTGTGTCAATTTTAAGTCCGCCCAAGACAGAAATATATATATATATATATATATATATATATATATATATATATATATATATGATTATCTTGAAGACAGGTCCTGTCCGATATATATATAAATTTCCAAAGTTTAAAGTGCAGATACCAAAAGTCAGCGGCCGTTTCCCCGCTGTGGTAACAGAATGCTTACATAATTACTGCAGCTGTGAAAGAATTTAATTTCAAAAATTTCAGGTGTGTGTGGTTTTGTTTTTTGGGTTTTTTTTTAATCGGTATGAGTAAAGTTGGTTTCTGTTTTAATTGTTATTTTAATTAGGGGTTTTCCGTGACAGACCTTTTGTGGAAACAAAGATTACCGCGGATGCATTTTTTTAGCTCGCTAGTGTCACATGTAGGAAAGTCTTGTTCAGTATATTTAAATGAATTGGTTCTTTCCGGGGTGTGTATTTCATACTGGCAAAGGTTCTGTGTTAAATGTGTTTAGTTCATTGCATTTGGACTATAGGTTCTGTGTTAAATGTGTTCAGTTCAGTGCATTTGGACTATCTCCAAAAAAACCAAAAAAACACCTGTCAGGCATTCTAAAAGAAACTCGGTAAATCCAGCGGCACTGTAATGTTTCTTTGTCTGTTTCAACGCAGCACTGTTGAGTATTTTAATCGCTACGGGTGAGATGTTTTGACAAACACTAATTTCAGTTAATTTAGTGAACTGCGTGTGCTTTACTTTCTGTTTTTATGCGGTTTGGAACGGCTCTGCTTTGTAAATGCATTTGATGTTGCAGATCGTGAACCTATCGGATAATCAAGCTCTGAAGAGCACAATGGAATTGTTTTTTGTAATATCGTTTCGCGTATATAATGTGACAAACGCTCGTTGCTGCGCTATTAACTACCATTCGCACTGTTGTTTTTCAGTAAAATTGAACTGCAGCGTCTCAGGGTGCAGGATAAGCTAGATCCACGTTCTCAACGATTGAAAGTCGTTTTGCTTTTCTACACGCTGTGCAAGCTAGCCAACGCATCATCTTTTACATTAAAAAATAATAAATCCATGCTGTTAGTGTTTGTCTTGCTTCGTGTGTATACACCAGTTCATAGGTGAACTGCCTTTTTTATTAGATCTCACAAAAGTCACAAATTCTGCTCTTGTTATTGATAGTATTTATTTTGAATAATCTATGCCTTCCTTAAGAGTATTCAGGTTGGCAAAGCAGTGTTCTGTGGTGTTCTTAGGAAAAATCCACGCACTGCCCAGCTATAGACCAATTTTAATTAAGGTAATTGGGTTTTTGGTTTCTGTGAAACACATCTTGTAAAATACACCTTGTTGGCATGTTAAGAAAAAAAACCTTACTGCTGCTTAAATGTATTCTGAATTGAATGTTTTCTTGGACACAGTATGCTACATGTTTTGGTTTTTTTTTCCCCCTTTGTTTTAGGACTCCAGGAGGCCCAGATAAAGATGCACCTGTCCCTCATATGATAATCTTTATTTTTTATATATAGAGCCTTTCATAGTGGACCACCATCACAAAGCATTTTACAGAGGTAAGCTGTGAACTGTACATTACATGCAATTACAACAGGGCATTGATTTAACATCTCATCCATGGGACGGAGCAGAAGGAGGTGAAGTGACTTGCTCCGGGCCCCACTGAGCGCCAGTCAATGGGAGAAGTGGGATTTGAACCAGTGACCTTCTGGTTACAAGCCCAGGGCTTTTAACTGTTCAGAGCTAACTGGACACTGTACAGGAGTGGGGTGGTTCTGTGGTGCCTAGTTTTGTTTATTTAACACAGGAAGCTCATAGCTGCCTTAGTGAACCTGTGTTTAATTGACCTGACCTCTGTAGATTTTTTATGCAGTGCAATGCCATACTGTACTTAAAAAAAAATACATGTCTTTACACAAGTCTCTCTCTCTCTCTTTGTTTGTATTTATTTATAGTTTGGGGTGTTTCTCCCCAGTGCATTTGGCTGTGGTGTTAGTAACTAGCAAATCTAATTTAATTCAGCTATTTATTACATATGCCCAGGGGAGGCAGCCCTGGTCCTGGAGTGCTACAGACACCTCTGGTTTTTGTTTTAGCCATGCTCTACTTGATTCAATGATTGGCTTCATTGGTTAGAATGACCATGTGTTGCAGGTATGTAGCAATTGATGATTCAGAGATGGCTCCAAAACCTGCAGGATTGTGGCTCTCCAGGACCTGGGTTGCCTGCCCCTGACATATCACTCACGAGCTCTCGCTCTGCACTAGGGGAAAATATTCTTCCAAAACAAATAAGTTGGAAGATACTGTTAAAGTATTGCACACCACAATCCTCACCCTCTCTGTAGCCTAGAGGAGAAAGAATAAATCAAATAAATGACACACATGTAAATAAAATATATTTTCATTACATTGCATACATACACATGCCCAGAGCAACAATTGAAGTGTTATATAAAAACCAAATGAACGCAAAACCCTTAAATGCATAAACAGAAAGGATTTCATGAAGGCGCTGCACACACAGCCAGAGAACACTGCAGGTAAGTAACCCTCTCTACACCATGTGAAAGGGAATGGTGTCAATCAGCCTGAAGCGAGTCAGGACCTTGGATCATCTCTGCTAGTCCTGAAAAACAGGCAAGAAGCAACTGTTAGGGAAAACATTAATTCAAATGAATTACAATAACCCAGCAAAGACTAATACACAATGTCTGTTGTGTTTAAAAAATCTCTCTCTCTCTCTCTCTCTCTCTACAGGCTTACTTTGTTTATTGTCATAGTCACTAACTGAACAGCTGTACCAGGTTTATAATATTCTTCAAAATGCAATATGTTCCCCACCCCCCCATTGCACACTGTGTTTGCAACCCATACTCGTAGCCCCGAATTCATATCCAGCACACCTGTATATATTAAAATGACGTCAAGAGACTAAGTTCGGGCCTACTTATAAAATGATATTAAGTTTCACAGTTACTCAGAAAACAGTCAGTACCGTATTAGCATTAAATTACAGCTGACTAAACACACAGGTAGCAAAAAAATAAAAACTGAACAGGTTAGGCTGTAACTTTAAATATATTTAATCTACTACATTTAAAATGTGAATAATAATAATAGGTTTGTACATGTTACGAAGAGAATAGTTTTATGTTACGAAGAGACCGATTCATTATAGTTTTACTAAACATTTTGCTTTATCGTCGTTGCATTTTGACTGTCCCTTCTACCGAAGACAACAATCTGTCCCGGTATTCTTTATCCATGTTAGCTTAACGGTACCTTTCATAAAACTAAAAACTGTTTTACCATCACAAAACAAAATAAAAACAAAATACTGCGTCTTTAAAGCTTGTTTGCCAAGCCCGTGTGAAACGTTTGAAGTGCGATATAAACAAAATAACAACATTGCATATAAAAATACATTTTTAATTTCTAAATATTCTTGGTGTAAACAATAATATTAAAAAAAGGCTACTTACCTGCCGTTAGACGCCAAAATCTTCTCTTTCAAAAGTCGTTCTGTCACACTATCATAAACAGGAACGAAAGTAAAAACAGCCAAACACACATTTAAAAAACACATATCATAAAAACACGTGTCTATTGCAGCAACACAGACGCAAGCCTTACTCCAGCCGCCATCTCGCTGCCCTGAGGAAGGGGCGGAGCTACCTGTGAGGGGGAGGAGTCACGCTCACACCTGAGCGCTCAGAGATTTGCCCAGGGAAGCGGCCCCTGCAATCGAGGTGAATAATGGGGTAATTATCCCGACCACACGGGAGAGAGCGGGAAGATGAACATGTGCATAAGCATATTTTTATTCCTCATATTCATAAAATACACAAATATAAATTTAAAAAAATATTTTAATTATGGGTGAAAAAAAAATTGTGCGTTCTAGTGTAATTCCAAAAGCAGATGGTTATCAACTAATAATAATTATTATTATTACTATTTTAACTACAGAAACATGGTCTCTATGGAACTCAATAATACATGCTTGATATGAAAGCAGAATTAATTTACCTTTACCACAAATGTGATGGTCCTATGACCACCCCATGTTAAAATATATTCCATTTTAACCCAGTATAATTAACGCAACTCTATTTCACAGTCAGGCTTGTTATAGAATAGCTGATGCTTTTCAATCTTTAAAACAATTGGAATAAAAAAAGCATAGCACCTTCCCACTGACTAATTTTCTTATATCCGTTAAATAACCACATCTGTTAACCCTTTTCCAATAATGTTGTGCGTCTACAATAAAAAAAAAAAACATTTATTTTTATTTATTTATTTTTAAATACAAAGTGCTGAATGTTGATTTAAAAGGTTCCTCTGAGCATGTGCACTAAAACATTTACTGAAATTGAAAATGAAGATTTAGAAATGGTTATTTTGAACGTGGGAGTAGTTTAATGCTCCCCATTTAAGGCGTTACTGTTTTAAAAAAAAAAAAAAACACAACAAGCGTCTCGAGCTGACGCTAGCTCGGTCGTGGGATCGGAGGACGTCCACTGGACCTGCAGTTCTCCTGAGCAGCTGTGTGGAGGAACTGCTGAGACCAGGGGGGGAAACAAACAACTAGGCATTCTAAACTGGGGGAAAAGAAATCTGGAATGTGAAATAATTGGGTACTCTAAAAACAAAATCAAAAGAAAAAAAAGGGTACACGATTGTTAAACAAAAGTTTTAAATAATAATAAGGTAGTCTTTTTTTTTTTCCCCCATGAGATTAATACATTAAGAAAAATAAGACATCAGAATTAAAGAAGAAAAAAATAATTCTACCACTATACACTGCTATAGATTTTCAATGGAGCCCACTCAGTGTCACTGGTAATGTTTTACTCTGAGTTTTACCTATACAAGAACAGCTTAAACAACAGGCACACGGCAACTCAATCTCAAACAGTACTGGATTCGGGTACGGCACCCTTAACTCACACTCACAACATTCTAGCACAATTCTCATCCTTGACCTCGATTACATTAATGTGAACATAAAATGCAGAGAAGAAAACAATTCTAAACTTCTTTACAGAAACACAGTAGAGTCGCGTATCTGACTGCGCTGGGACCAGAGTCAGGGCGGAGATGTAAACACGCAGATGAATGAATCCTGTTTCAAATCCCATTATACACAGCTGGAACAGTTACTGTATTCACACAGTTATTGTCTTGAGATTCAGCTTTTACTAGGGAGCTCCCCTAAATCCCTTGTTTAGAAAGATCCAGGGTATTAATGTTTGTGACGGAGTAGCTGTCTGCCCTGTGGGTGCGTGCACTCGCTGCTGAGTGACAGGCAGGAGATCGAGACAGGAGTTGAAGTGAATTCGCCCCCCCACAGGCGTACAGGATTTATTTACATATCAACACACTGAACAGCTCGCGTGACACTGCCAGCAATGACAGCATACGGATCACATACAACACAGTGTACGAAAACTTTGATGGGATCTCCAATTTCTGAACTAATCTTCTCTGTTCAAATATAAACTAATGTTGCTGAAGAGGTTGATCATGGCAGACAAGCAGTAAAGGTGCATGTGTGACGGGTGAAAACGTGATGGATTACTGTAGAGTCAATCAAAATACAGTTGTACTGTAATACAACTAGGGCTCTTAGTTGCTCGCACAGCTGTTTAAAAAAAAATAAACACATGAACTATCCTTAAAACAGGATATCTTTGGCAAATCATATTTTTAAAACCTTTTTTCCCCTTCAACACAATTAATTGAGGTAAACGCGTCGTCAGTCCATCATTCACCTTTCCTCGTTTATAATTACTAACACCATTTATTTCTCTATGTGCAACTCCAGTCCGTGCCACGTCACATGCGCCTTACAACTGACTCCTAAACGTAACCCCTACCCCTAAACTGAACCCCGAAAATCCAACCCCTACCCCTAAACCTAACCCCGAAAATCCAACCCCTACCCCTAAAATCTAACCCCTACCCCTAAACCTAACCCCGAAAATCCAACCCCTACCCCTAAACCTAACCCTGAAAATCCAACCCCTACCCCTAACCCCGAAAATCCAACCCCTACCCCTAACCCCTAACCCCAATGTGTAACTATACTACTGATATTTAACCATATTAGTATAAAAAACTATAACTGATATTTAACCATTTAGTTTTGCATCCTCTGGTGTCTCCATCCGACGCGCGCTGTCTGAACTGACAGGTAATACACAGTAATATTTCCACCTATATTATATAAATTCAGAATTTCCTCACTTTATTTTTCTTAAAATGACCTATTAAAGCTTAACCACATAATAAATAAATAAATAAATAAATGGTTTGCAGAACTTTCTATTTTGGAGCGCGTGAGTCATAACCCTGGATTGTAAGCAAAAAAGCAAAAGCACACTGCAGGTCCCTCTCTCCTGCCAATGATCCCTTATTGTTTACATATTAGCTTGAGATCTCTTAGTTCACTGACAGAAGATGATTTAGAAATGAAATGACCACTTTTTTTTTTTTTTTTTTTTTTTTTTTCAAGTTTTCTCTTGTGTGTATTTAGTGTGTTTGGAATCTAGCCGTGCTAAAAAGTTCAGTCCCTATTATCCAATTGGTCGTCAGATCCAGTGTGGGCATCGCTCTCCGCCAGGCTGATCTCAGAGCTGCTTTCGCATTCGCTGGACTGGAGGCGAGGGGCGGGGCTGAGAGAGGAAGAGAGAAAAAAATAAATAAAATAACCAAACTTTTAAATTTGTGGCACAGGCTATTTCCATGTAATTGTAACTGAAATTGTCCAATTACCCCACCAGCAGTCACCACTGTAAGAGCACGCAAGCCAGTGTTAGGTAGCCACCCAGCCACGACATGGTTACGAACGTCCCGCAGTGCGAAGCGCCATCGATTTGTGTATTTTAGTTTTGGTTTGTAATCTACAGCAGGGCTGTCCGGCGCATGGTTCTTCATCCCAGTCTGGTTCACTGAGCTCTTTTGAAGTTGGCCAATTTAAGTTTTAATGGATTTGAAAAGACTGCAATGAAAAAATCTGTAACCCAGAAATTGTTTCTATATACAGATTTCGTTCCCACTGTCAACTTAAGGAAAAAAAATGGAAAATCAAATAAAAAGATGAATTTACTCATAGATGAAAACAGTGCGTCTTAAAATTCGGAGGGATACGGTATTTTATTCGCTTATTTTTGTAACGTTTTGTTTCTTGTTTTCTTCAATTGTTTTATTTATTGACTGTCACTACTGATATTCATATTGTTATAATTACTACTTTGACTTTACCATTTCTTGATATGGCTGACTTCTACTCTGTTTGAACCGACACGCAAAGCGCTTTGAGATGCCGCGGTGCGAAAGGCGCTACATAAACAAAATCAATTTAAAAAGTGAAACACAAATAGCAGACAACATACTGGGAAGCAGTTTACAACATCGCAAACTGTCTTGAGAAACACAATTACATTTTTTTTTATTTAAAAAAAAAGAAGTCAGCTGTCGCGCTCCCAACCCATACCTGTCAGGTGACTCATAGAAGACAGGGAGGGTGCGCTCGCAGTCCTCCTCCGTGGCCACGCCCTCTTCCTCCTGCACCCAGCCCTGATTGGACGAAGCGTAGTGGAGGATGGCTGCAGTGACGCTGCAGGGGGCGTGTCCCTGAACGCAGGCCTCGATCTGCGCTGGAGAGAGCTGGGTCTGCAGGAAGAGGTGAAGCTGGCTGTCCGACAGGAACACAGTCCTGTTCACCACTCTGCACAAGCAAGGGAGGCCACACTGTTACACTGTCTACACAGAACAACACTGTACTATTAGTAATACTTTCACACGACATGTTGAAAATAGCTGGGGGAAAAAAAGTAGTTTGACACGCACATACACACCCACATACAGGGACAAACACGCACACACACAGACATACCATTACTGAAAGCACCGATTTGCAATTCAAATGAAACGTACTTCTCTAGAAACTGCTGGAGCCCCTGCCGTCTCTTCTCTATGAAGTCCTCGTTGTTAACACTGAAAAAGGGGGTTTTGGGTGGAAGCTCTGGGACTGGCCTGAACGTGGGGGTGGAAGGAGGAGAAAGGAACAAATTTAATAAAACATAACAACCTGCTCAAACTGCCTTGAATGAAATAGCTGCTGTGTGTGCGTTTCTGGTATTGCAACTTGAAAAAAAAAAAAAAAACTCAGTGTCCTCTTTGGAGAAACAAGGCTTCCATAATAAGACCTGTTATTTTAATGTAACCTTTATTTAAAAATCAGTAATAAAACATCAGATTATTATTATTATTACACTTGTAGATTTTACCACTCTAACTTAAAGGAACTTAAAGTCTTATTTCCATCCCTGCCCTACATGCTGCCATCTGCCCTCCCCTGTATTGCAGTGAATCCTCGTCTCATAGCCTGCTTACACTAAGCCAGAGTTCTTCTGCAGCTGCTTCTTCAGCCAGACGAACTCGCTATATCTCCGGCGCACGCAAGAGGTCTTTGCAGTGAAAGCCTTGCTGTTCGACTAGAGAGATTCAAACAAAACAAAAATAAAAGAAAGTTCTTGGTATTAGTCAGTGTGTGGCCTGCAGGGTGTCTCTTATTGAGATGTCGTCACACGCAGCTTCTGCAGAGAGAAGTACAAAGCTGAGCTCCTCCAACGGCTAAAACGGACTCCAGCCAGGCAGCAAATGGAAAAACCCTTTTAGAAGTTTACCCTAGAAAAAGCATAGTGAAATCAATGCAGTGGAAAAGCATCGCACACACAGTACATAACATAAAGCAAACTGTGCTTAAAGAATAACACAACCACAGAAAAAGCACAGGGGGGAGAAAAAATGCTAAATTGCTATGCACATGTACTGTTATAAACACTAATAACGGAATACAGATTCATCTTAATACTGTAATGATTTTATTTATTTTTTAAAATTTTTTTTTACATGCATTGGTTCCGCTATCTAGTTCTCATTTTTAAAAGCACCGTTTGGTCTCAAGCTCCTTTCACACTGGCATGATCTATCCAGGTCAGGACCTGGTCTCATGCGGGTCGGGTTCGTGATTTCACACTGCTTTTGACAGAGCACAGCTCACCTGGGTGACAGACGCAAGCACACAATGCACAGATCGGTGCCCCGGAAGCAGCTTGCTACTGACACTTCCATCCAAGCTTCCCTGGATTGAACCATCGACACAAATGTTGATTAGAGCAAATGTTTCTTCATCCCGGCTGCAATCTGGCTCGAGATATGGCCAAACAGAATAAACAGAACCCTTCACGCAGGCGTGGCTGTTTGTTATTTCGTCGGCTCACGAATGGCCATCATGCATTTTGTCTCGTTCGACCCATTCATAGGGTCCGACCCAGGTAGCCAGGACCCGGGTAGGAGTTCCAGTGACTGTTTATAAACCCTCCTTAAATAAAAATGAATAATAAAAAAGGTTCTTAAAAAAAAAAGTCTGAAACTTGTAGGCATGTTATCTCATTTACAAACAACTGAAGCGTGGGTGTAAGACTGTTCACGCAGTTTCTACTATACTTACATGAAGGAATATTTTAAAATCTACATACGAGCACCAGGACACCTTGTTTTGAATTCTGGGGTCTTGCACTCTGACTGCAATAAATTCCTCCTGGGGGAAGACAACAGCAATAGTATAAAGTATATAGTATAAATTCAAATAAAAAAAAAAAAAGAAAATCACCGATACAAACTCAATTGGGTTGTGGCAGGATGGCTTGGTGGGGAGGTCAGACCAGGGAGGAACAGGCAGCAGGGCTGCAGGGCTGGTTGAGATGCAAATGCATTCTTATTTATTAAATAATAAAAACAAACAAACAAAAAGGCACCATGGCCAAAACAAAATAAACACGAGTGGGGTGTACCCTATAACAGGGTACTAGTCGCCCCTTTAGACTGCACTGGTAGATCCCCTATTGCCATGCCCTGGTCTTACCTGCCCTCAGCACCCCGATACTGGGCCCTCATATAATGCACTATCCTTGAACTGCTAATGTGTCATTGTAAATATAACTTGTTATAATCCTAACTTGTTGCATCCTAGTTGCACATTGTATTCTATTAGTATTATTTGCACTTGCTGTAAACGACACTGTATTTAAACACAAATCTTGCATTGTAACCCTGTGCTGCCCTGTAGCACCTGTGCGAGACGCCTTGGATAAAGGCATCTGCCAAAAATAAATGATAAAATAAATAATATTCAAAGTCTTTAGCCAAAGCGAGATCAGAGGTAGACCAAATGCAGTCTGTACATTAATGAATAATAATCACAATCAGGATCAATTACACTAATCTTTACAGGGATGGAAATAAGACTCCCACTGCATTGCAGTGTGACTGGTTTCACTGGGAGTTTAATAATAAGACTCCCACTGCATTGCAGTGTGACTGGTTTCACTGGGAGTTTAATAATAAGACACACCTGAGCTTGTTACCGAGACACACTGGGGCTGATCAAGCTCATAGTAAAACCTGGAGTGGGTTAAACTGCTGTGCAACAGGAGTCTGACTTCCATCCCTGTATACTGCTACTAACATTGAGTCAGTCCCACTGCGTCATTATTAAAGCTTGAGGAATTTAAAGCGTATTTAGGCTGCTCAAGATGTTTACCTGCTGTAATGCACAACGTGGTTTGCAAGGTGAATACTGCAATTTAAAATTTAAATACAAAAGCTAGATTTATTTATTTATTTATTTTTTTACCTCTTGCTTCTGTTCCTGATCTGTGATCATTCTGCTGCAGTCCTGACTGTGTGGGAGGCACAGTGACATGCTCTGTAAAACAAAAACAGACTGCTGAGAACAACAACCACATGAGAACTGACAGACTCGCTTCACATTCACTGAGGAACTGCATCACTACAGAAAACGTGTGGGAATGTCCCTCATGCATTATAGCAATTCCCCATCACAGAAATAAATCATTAAAAAATATATATTAAAAAAAAAAAAAAAAAAAAACTCCCTCTGGTCAGCACAGCACAATGACTATTTATTTATTTTATTTTTTCTTAAGAGACAGGAGATTACTTGCACTGCCATTTCCTTGCACAATGCATGTTATCTTCACCCCCAGAAACGTGACACACGTTTTCCTCTGGCATCATCCATGCCCTATCACTCCAAGCAAAAAAAAAAAAAAAAAAAAACAAAACACACAACTAAATGTCAGAAAGATTCCAGTAAAAAAAAAAAAAAAAACTTTACAGCACTTCCCCTGCTTATTTCTTATTATTAAGGTTTCAAATTATGTCACACAAATATGATCTACATTACAGAATACAACAATATTAAGTCAGCTTGCATAATGCTTAAGAAAGAAATAAGTACCTGTTTACTCTGCACTAGCAAACAGAGTAGCAGCAGAACACAGACTAGCTGGCTGTACTGTACCATACTGGAACACCCTCTAGTGCGTTGCTGTGCTTGTGAAATGCCCCAGTGGTTAAAGAAAATGTATGTATACCAGGAGGTCCCCGGTTCAAACACCCGCTCTGCCACTGTGTGTGTGACCCTGAGCAAGTCACTTACCCACCTTGTGTTTCTGTAAAACAAAGGAGGACCTACTTAAGTGACTCTGCAGCATCAGCAGTTGTTGATGCATAGTTCACCCCCCACTCTGTGTAAATCACTTTGGATAAAAGAGTCTGCTAAATGACTAATAATAATAATAATAATAATAATAGTACACAATCTACTGGCAGACGTGTTTTGGGAGTTTCCCCATTAGCAATAAGAAGCCCCACAAAGACTGCTGCCAGTAGATTAACACCCTCGGGGCTGAAGAAAGACAGATAGACACTTGCTATATTTGACTGACTTTTTAAGTCTTGAGAAAGTGAAATGGGTGTTTCCATTAAGAATGTGTGTTGTGTAAGTACTGGCAGCAGCGGAGTCAGCAGCCTTAACCCTAGCTGTAAATAATAACCTTACTCACTGTAACATCTGCCATAATAATAATAATAATAATAATAATAATAATAATAATAATAATAAAATAATAAAATTAGGAAACGCGTTTTGCTAAGTTTAGTTCAGCAGCATTTTTAGTTCTCTTTAGAAATGTGTTTTGCTTCTCCTATCAAATCTGAATATCCTGCGCACACCGACCGCTGACCAGGAAACCAAAAAAGACTGTTTTGAAACACAAACCCTCACAATACGAGGGTTATACAATTCAAATAAAATGTTAAAAAAAAAAAAAAAACATCAACAACACAGTAACAAAACAAAAGATAAACAAGGTTTTTCCACAACATGACGAATGAAATAATAAAAATCTACAAATATTTCGTAAACTTACCACACGTACACTACGGTGATACTCTGGCAGCCTTGGGTATCTATCGCTCTGCTTTTGATGTCTTTAAATAGTTTATAGTTATTACAGAACAGCACTTTCTTATAAAGCACACTGTCGCCAAACAACAAGGCATTTATTCTGTGTTGTTTTCAATGGTCTTTAAAAAAAACAAAAAAAAAAACAAAACTGGCATACCATCACACTGCTGGTGCGGGGGACAGTGTCCGCCGAATTCGCAAAGCATGCTGGAATTTGTAGTCGAAAAATATCTCCTTGTAAGTGAACATAGATGCCGAACAAAAATGTGGACTACAAAACCCATGGTACCACCACATCCGGAGAGGATTCCAGAAATTGTAGTCCATTTGTTGAAAGGAAAAAAAAAACAACAATTCCCAGCGCGCTTTGCCTGTCACCCGTCCAGGCGCTTGCGCAGTGCGCGGGTTTTGGTGGCGGTGTGGACGGGATCTAAATCTTGTGCCTTTTGTTTCGCGCAGCGAGACCAAAAAACTAATTTAAAAAATACATCTGTTAAAAAATAGTAATAATCGGTGAGGCGTAGGCCATTGAAGAGCTATAATAAAAACAGTGACGAAAACGTAAGCAAAGAAAGAGCTGAAGCACGTTTCTGCGCAGATTGCTGGAGCGACGAGCGTTTACAGGTATGCTTGCTTTTAATCGAGGAAAAAAAAAACCGTGTTGCAAAAATCGAATGTGCAAAATTGCCATGCAGAAATCATGACCGCCAGTCCCGGTTTAAAATGCATGCTTTAGTCTTGTGTGTGTTTAAATGCATATTGAGAGGGTGTGTTATGAAGCTTGCACATTGTATTATTAAAATGTGGCGTGTGTGGGTACAGCGGAAACAACATGGATCCTGACAGAGGAGGGAAAATTTACAACAGCACCCTGTTTGAAATGCATGGGTCATTTATATATAAACACACATGTGTTTTCTAAGCAGTAGACTAGCGCTTATAAATGCAAATCGAGCGTGGACTGCATACGTAGGTTTGGGTTAAAAACAAGACAAAGTAAAATATGGACTACACACAGGTTACAGCAGCGGTATACCCCGAATAATATTAATATTGTCTATTTTTTAATGTATTTTATAATAAGAGCCGTGTGGGGCAGGTCTGCGGTGTTCAAGGTAGAGGGGTGTGAATCGGATCTGTTGGCTGTCAGTGTTGATCTTGCCGCTTTGCCAGCGTCATGCAAGGCGCGTTTATATAAGAGATTCAGTCCTCTACACCGCGAATTCATTAGCATTTACAACAACCGTGTAAACTGCATTTGATTTCTCTATAACGGCTGGTTTTGCTGTGTGTGTGTGTTTTTTTTATTTGTGTACCATTCTGCGTTGTTTAAGAAAGTGAACACTGTAATGCGCTGGTCGTGTCCTAGAGGCTAGAATTACTCGTATGAGAGTAGAGCCAGCAGGCTATCTTTGTTTTTGTTTTTCTCAGCGCTATTGTGTGTGTGTGTGTGGCTTTTGCTTATTTTTATATTACAAAGAGTAAATGCAAATGCTTGTATTGTTGCTTTGTAAACGTACCTTTATCTAAAAGCAGTGTTTTTTTTTTTTAATGTTTTTAAAACAATCGATTTTATTTATTGTGGCTTCTTGGTCATTATTTTCAGATTTTAGTGCGTGTGTGTGTGAGAGAGAGACTGGCTTGTATTGTCCCGTCACCTAATCAATGCTATCGCCTATTGATTTATTGATTAGCTGCCTCAATGTGTTTAGCTCAACAGCTGCGACTCCAATCCCTTTGTCCTGGCTTCGTCTACACAGTATATTACTTGTTTCAGCTACAAAGGTTTGATAAATAATAATAATAAACGCACATAGACTGGGAATGTACAGCTACTGTAGTCTCGGCGTGATCAAATCACTTCGTCCGCTCAAACTACAGCAGAGGTGTTAATAAGGCTCCCGTTGTGTAGCAGTTGATGGATTTTAGTATGAGTTCAATAAGACATACCTGCGCTTGTTAGCTGTATGTTAAAACCCGGAGTGGGGTGAAACCGCTATGCAGTAGGAGCCTTATTCCCATACTAGTAAAGACATAACATGGCAGGCGGTTTTTAGAGGCGTGTGTTTGTAATCTAATCAAATAGCCTGCCATTTCTCTTCTAACTTCGTTATTTAGAGTCAGACATTATGTGCTGCATGTTCCATTAAAAATAATAACAGTATATTATATTATTACTCTACAAACACACACAGCAGGCAATTAAAAAAACAAACCTAGGGTATATTGAGGTCAGATCTAAAACTTTTTTGCATTACTGGTGGATTTAAAAAAAAAAAATAATAAAGTTTGTGTGTGTCAGTTCTTCTGCAGTAGCTGGAGTGTGCATATTGTACTGTAAGATCTTGCAAACAGAGTTCTGATGAGGAGGTATACATTCAGGACTACATTAAGTTATACGCACTCCTAAGTGGATCAGCTCTGTACTGGCACTGCATGTATGTTGTGTAGCAATGTTTAAACGGGTCTGCTGAATCCTGACCGTTTGAAGCTGGCACGCTGTTAACACCCCCCCTTACTTTCCACTCTGTCTAGCTCAAAAGGAACCAGGCAGGCTGTTCTAGAGACTTTCCACAAGCGAGTATGAGTGAGCCTTCAGCTACCACTGCCACTAGCGAGGCGGCCACAGTTAAAGAAGGTCACCAAAGACACGTTTCTTTCATGAAAATGTGAACTGCTGTTTTGTTTTTCTGAGTTTGGTTGGGGTATGGGGGAGGTTTGGGGGCGGGGTTACTGTAAACATAGACAGAAAGACAATAAAACACAATGTGGACGATGGTGCTCATTTGCACCCCTGTGTTGTTTTATGGGTTTTTTTTTTTTTTTTTTTTTTTTACAAAAAAAAAGCAGCACACTGATATTAATGCATTCAAATAACTAACATTACAACTAACTTGGACGATGAATACAACTTAATATGCTGTAGAACTTTGATTTATTTATTAGTTAAAAGCAATATGAAACTGCCATGTAATTCTTTGTTTTCTGTGGGGGTTTTTTCAATGTTTTTTGGGGTAAAGAAAGCACGGATGGGTCTAGATTTTAGCTTTTCTGACATTTGTATTTTTTATTTAATTCTTTTTTTCTTTAAAAAAAAAAAAATTCTGAATTTCCAGTCAATTTAAAAACGACAAGCCCCTCCTGTGTGAAGTGTGTGGTTCTGGGCGTTTGTGACGTTTGTTTGAACCCCTGCAGTGCCAGCGCCACAGACAGACACCAAGCTGGCGGGGTCTCTAGGGAAGAAGCAGAGCAAGAAGAAGATGGAGCAGGTGCTGGAGGAGGAAGAGGAGGAGTATGTGGTGGAGAAGGTGCTGGACCGCCGGGTGGCGAAGGGCAAGGTGGAATACCTCCTCAAGTGGAAAGGGTTCTCGGAGTGAGTAGCTTCATTACAGAAAATGCTACACTTGTACAGTGTGAAGGAACAGCAGCTTGGGTTTGCGTGGATTGCTGATCTCCGCCGTCTAAGATAAGCAGCAATCGTCACAAACCCCACCAGCTGTTTCTTCACTGAACAGTAACATCAGCCCGATTTGTCACCAAAGCCCCTCGCCTGATTTCTCCGGAGAGCTGGATCTGAATAACGGAACAGTCCGCTCGCGCAGCGCTGTCAGTCCCGTTAACTACTTCACTTGCCTCCTGAAAACTGTTTTGCTTTTGTAAGTGTTTCCCCAGCCGTTATTTGTTTATTTTGTTGTTTTCTTCAGCGAGGACAACACGTGGGAGCCGGAGGAGAACCTGGACTGCCCGGATCTGATCGCGGAGTTCCTGCAGTCCCAGAAGACAGCGACCGAGGCTGACAAGACGGAGACGGGGGGCAAGAGGAAAGCAGAGTCTGACACTGAGACCGCCGGAGAGGAGAGCAAACCGAAGAAAAGGAAGGAGGAGGTGGGGGCAGCTGCTGCACAGCTTGCTTGCTTGCAAGTGTAACAGGCAGCGTTGCTGTGTGATGCCCTGAGAAATGAATACACGCTGAAAGAAACTTAAGTTCAATGACGAAATGCCCCAAGTAAGCCTACCCAACCATTCGTCTTCAGTTCAGGGATGGAAATAAGACTCCCATTGTATAGCAGTTTGATCCACTCCTGCTTTTACAAGGAGTTTAAATCAGACACACCGGACAAGCCCGTAGTAAAACCTGGAACGGGTGAAACTGCTGTGCAATAGGAGTCATGTTTCCGTCACTGCAATTTGACCCGGTTTTATTTATTTTGATGTGGCGTGGCTAACTGACTTTGCAAACCCCCTGTAGTGACTGACTGTCTGTCTGTCTGTCTGTCTGTCTTGCTCTTCCAGGCAGAAAAGCCCAGAGGGTTTGCCAGGAGTTTGGAACCGGAAAGAATAATCGGAGCGACAGATTCCAGCGGAGAGCTCATGTTCCTGATGAAGTGGTGAGTGTCCCGGGACTCTTAGCGGATAATCATTTTCATCATGTGTATTTTTTATTACTATTTTTAACCCAGCTCTGGTCCCTGCACTAATATATATATATAATTGTCTAAATTAGGAATAATTGGTTTGTTTGGTTGTTAGAGATGGAAGGCAAGACTCCTGTTGCATAGCAGTTTGATCCATTCCCAGTTTAATAAGACACACCTGAGCTTGTTACCTAGATACACTGGGGCCAATCAAGCTTGTAGTAAAACCTGGAATGGGTGAAGCTGCTGTGCAACAGGAGTCTTATTCCCATCACTACCTACAAAAAAGTTCTCAGAATTGTGTGGTTTTTTTTTTTTCATACTGTAAAACGTGAAATGTTTACTGGCAAGAAAAAACAATTATGCTTTTAAAAATCTGTCAAATTTACTCAACTTATAAACACCGAAGCGTGTGTAGATTACACTGGTAAACATTTGTTCCTTTTTTTTTTTTTTTTTAAACGTCCCTCGCGAGATGTCCACACAGTGCCACAGTTGCCGCTGGTAGTTCCCGTTTCACAGTATTTTAAAACTGATAATGTAATCTGCAGGAAAAACTCAGATGAGGCTGACCTGGTCCCCGCCAAGGAGGCCAATCTGAAGTGCCCACAGGTGGTCATCTCGTTCTACGAGGAGCGGCTCACGTGGCACTCCTACGCGTCGGAGGAAGAGGAGAAGAAAGAAGACAAGAACTGAGGGGGCGCAGAATCCCTCCGTTACTGCTTTCAACAGCAGGGACGGCAATAAGAGTCCCGATTGCATAGCGGTTTCACCCGTTCCCTGGTTTTACTACGAGCTTGAGTTAAGAATCGAACTGCTATGCAATCGAGTCTTATTTCCAGCCTTGAGATGGACAGTGGTGTGTTTCTGTGTTTGTTTTTTTTCTTTTGTTGTTTTGTTTTTTTAAAAAGAGAGACAGTTGTTCAGTTGTACAAAATGTATACAGAACAGTTTGAAAAATCAAAAAAAAAAAAAAAAAAAAAAAAGAATCAGTGTCCCTTTTATGTTAAACTGATCGGCGGGGCGGGGGTGACACCCCAGTTTAAAGGTGCAGGTTTAATGACTTGGATATTAAGTTGCGCCCTCCCCCCTCCTTTTTTTTTTTTTTTTTTTTTTTTTTAAAAACGAAACATTAAAATTACGAAGTGAAAAACCCCAAACAGTTGGGTTAGAATAGGTCTGACGTCTGAGTTGTGAAACAAGGATTTTGTTACTAAAGCTGTTAGTAACTTTATGTACGACAGCAAAGTGTGTGTTTGCAAAGTGAAGTGGGTTTAACCCTTTAGTTTTAAGATCCCAGCAATTCGATTCTGTATGTGTATATATATATTTTTAAACATTTATTTTTTGGTTATCATGCAAGGTTTGAGTATTAAAAGAATGGACCTCTTTGAAGTAAGAGGAGAATCAATCATTGTGATTAGTAACGGTACAAAACCCTTTCAGAGCCCTCGTAATCTATACTACCATACACCAAGGCAGGGGGTCAATATGTTTTTTCAATTCCAATTCCTTAAAAAAAAAAAATACATTTCCAATTCCCTTTTCAATCCATTTTAAATCCTTTTTTTTGGATACAGGATTTATTGAGCAAAACGCATGCACAGCTTCTCGACAGCACATAAACATTAAACATGCGTGTGCCTGACAAGCTGTACTGGTTTGCTCCGTCAAGCCTTTCTCGTAAAAAGAGAGCGGGGGATTAGAATTGGGAGGCAGGCATCGACCTCGACCCTGGATGCATGCACAGCTTGCAGTCTTGCTGCGTTGCAGTGCTCTTCTTGCAAGATGCTATCGCTGTCTAACTCAGTATTAACATAGAAGGGACACTGTAGCTTTTTTTTTCCTTCAACTCCATTTTTAAAATCTATCCAATCTGACGGAATAGCTATTTTACAGATTATTGATATCACTGTTCAACTGAAGCCCACTTAATTGACTAACAGACTTCATTTGTTGCCACAGTGAGAAGATCGTTTTAAACACAGCCGATCTGCAGTTTTGATCAGTGATTTGTTGGAATTGATGAGAAAAGGGAATGGGAAATAGAATTTAAGGATAATACTCTTTTCCTTTTTTTTTTTTGTTTCATACTTTAAGTCGAAATCTGGAAAGTCTACTGGAGCGAGGCAAACTTTGTATGTTTTTATTGAACAAAAATTAAAAAAAAAAAAAAAAACATTTTGACTTTTGTCCAAAAAAAAAAAAAAAAAAAAAGAGAAAAATTGCTTTAAATAGTGTCATGTTTTTTGTTTTATAAATGAAATACTTTCCCTGTGTAGGTGGTACAGTAGTTTACAGTTATATTCTGTATCAACTTTACTGTTTATGAAAACTATGCATTTAAAAAAAATAAAGTTGGCAATGCATCTTTTTAACAATGGCAAGTAATTCATTGACCACACTGTACATACAGTATGCAGGCTGGGCCTTGTCTCCCCCCTGTATGAAATTATTCTTTCATACTTCAGCAGCCCTAGGTAAACGAAACTACAGCAGAATTGTCTATAATCATGGGGCAGCAAGTTTGTCTATATATTTGAATTGAAAACCCTGAAAAGGGGTAACAATCTACTAATTTTTGAACAAAAACCAATTGAAGCTCCTAAAATTTTCTAAAAGCTTTGTAACAGATTAGGCTTTTGTGCTGCAAAATATGCAGAGGGTGGCTCTGACAAAAGCCACAGTATGCTGTATGTACAGAGGATGCTGTAAAACGTGGTGGCTATACGATTTGGATTTTAAAACGCATTTCAGCAGCTAACTGAACCTTAGTTGTGTTTGTCCACGTGTTGCATGTTGTACTAGCAACATTAAAAAAATTGCTATAATGCGTCAATCATGTTACACAAGCTTTATGCTTTCCTTGTTGCTCAGATCATAGCATGTACTTTCTGGTAAATGTTTTGAGTTTGCATTTTAAATGTTTCAGTAAATAGTGAATTATAAAAAAAAAAAAAAAAAAAAAGGAAGAAAAAATCTTGTCCTCTGTTCTTTAGAAAAAAACATGTTTTGTTTGAATATACACAGTTGTGTTGAACAATTTTCGAAAACTGTGGACAAAACACAAAAATGTATATATAAAAAACAGTTTGTTTTGTTTTTTGGCTTTACGCAATAATTAATATCACAATATCAATAATATTAGTTACAAAATGTAGTACAGCCACGTCTAATTACCTCCGTACTGCACACATGCACAGTACAGACAGGGTGCGTCTGGACCCCGACTTGCACTTTGTTTTGTTTTTTTATATATTCAGTTTAACAATAAATAAAAAAATTAAAAAGAAAATGAGCAAACTTATCTTACTGTAGGGAGTAGGCCTTGCCGCACCACGCACGCCACGGGTTGGATTTGTAAATGGACCGCCGTTCATCAGCACATAGCTCCCACCGCCCGGGTTTGTCTCTTCGCTCTTTTGGGCCAGTTGACTGTTTTGCTATATATTTGTTGGTTAACCCTTCGCTCCAAAGTAACCAGTTACCGTCGAAATACAAATAAAAAAAAAAAAGAAAGCGGAGAAAAACAACTCTGGGGTCAATTTCACCCACCAGTCAGTAAACCGCGACACCTGATCTAGTTATATTACGATAGAAATTAACGCGTCGCTTTTTAATTGGCTAAATTAACCTAGTCTAGTTATTCTTTTTTTCTATCCAAAAGTAACCCTATGATAAAATTAAACGTACAGACAGCTAAATCTGCGATGGATCATTTAAACAAAATTGCCAAACACGAGTTGACTGCTGTGGTAAAATATTTATATATATATATATATTATATATATATATATATATATATATATATATATATATATATATATATATATATATATATACACACACACACACACACACACACACACACACACACAAATAAAAGCAGTCCAGTCACTTAAATAAAAACATATTTTATTATTTCAGTAAAACAACAATCCCAGATTGCCAGCAAAACATTCAAAATAAAAAATTACAACCGAAAACAAATCAAAAACTTAAAACGGAAATAATAAGAATGACGGCACACTATGGTATTTGTACAAACAGATGGAATAAAAACGGTACATTTTAAAACCAACACAACATAAAAAAATAATATTTACAGAACAAACGGGGAGGGATGAGGGTTATTTATTTATATTTCGATATGTATTTTTTAAAAGCAACCAAAAAAAATAATCATTTTTTTTAAAAGGTGCTTTCAAATTTTTATTTATCCCAGTGTATCTATCATTTTTTTGAAAGCAAAAAACAAAACAAAAACCCTTGTATGTAATAATTGAGTAACTTTTCAAGTACTGTAATGAAATACGTTTGTTAGTGAAAAAACATTTTTTTTTAAATCACATTTTCTTTCTGATAGCTAACACTCAACATGGTGTTTAATTCCAGTGATAATCCAATTAATTTTGGAAAAAATTAACTGCAACCCAAAATATTATTTTCTCCAACGTCATCTGTAATACGTTCTCATTTTTTTTAATGAATGAAAAAGACATTTTCCATGAAGCAAAAAAAATAAATAATGTTTTCTAATGTTAGCTGTCATGTAAAACTAGCTCAAGGGCTGTATGTTGGGTTACTCATCACACTACATGTATGACCCCCCACTTTGTACACAGCAAGTGCCTTCTTATTCCCAATAAGTCTATTGGTTATGTCTGCTGTTTTAAGGCCTTTTTATCGATGTTTTTTATTATGATGATAATTTCAAAACAATGGTGTAAATTCGGGGGAAACTATAGAGTAACACTTCTATTCTCCGAACCAATTGTTCTGATAATCCAATTATGACACTGACTTTTTTGCGCATGACTCCCCAATTAAGAGTCCTCCTAAATAAATATAATTCACCCCTTTGCCTGCAAGTATAGAGCGTACAGCACTGTGCTGTTCTTTAGATATGAGATTGAGGGATGGTCAGCGTATCTTTGCAAATAGGGCAGAAGAGCACAGGACAGGCTGACGAGGGGCTGTTTGGATAACCGGGGGGTTCGGATAACAGGTGTTCGGATAACCGGGGTTCAGTAAGTTTCCCTGCATTTGAATTTTATTTTCTCAAAATGTTTAAATAAGTGGTATCAGCCTCAAAAAAAAAAAAAAAAAAAAAATACTAATAATCGAAATTTTTATAATCTTCCAGCTATACAAAACAAACAAAAAAAAGACACCAATAATAATAATAATAATAATAATAATACCCCCGTCCATACATGCTGCAAGTAAAAAAAAAATTAAAAAACCCACGTCTTACGAACATCTGCCCAGTTGTGCCGAGGAAAGGGACACTGCAGAAGAATGTTTTAAAATCTGATGGTGCTCCAGTATACTGGGGTTGGGACACCCCAGAAGCAATACATGCATGTATTATGCACACTGGACTAGATGCACGGTTGCTGAGCTTGAAGCTGCAAGTCAAAACATAGTTTCTCTTCACTCTGGTGTATCCGGCCTCTGCAGTGATCTGCAAACTGCTTTAACCCATACACTCCACAGCCAGTGCACTGCAGCCAAGCCCTGTTTACTGCGTATATATGAAGTTATGCACAAATATACAACAGCAGGCTTAGCAACAGCCCCTCCTACGCCAGGCCGTGGGCTCAAACGATTCACTTCGGTCACTCTCCAGAACCTGCTCTGGCCAAGTTTTAGTTATTCCCAAACAACGTTGTCGTCGGTCCGTCCGGTGGCTAACTCTGTTCCACTTGTCCTAACGAATGCAGCTCCTTTCCCGATGCAGGATAAACAGTCGACGTTATTTAAATCTACACCATCACGTCATTCCCATTCTTAAAAAAAAGAAAGAAATAATATATCCAACAACTAAAAGTTGTTCGAGCGCTTTCTAAAATCGAAATTAGATGAGGAAGGCGGGAAAAAAAAATAAAATGGAGAGATGGAAGATGCATGACATCGTATAACTTTGGTAAACCAACATTGGCAATAAAAAAAAATTTAAAAAAATTGTGCTTTCTCAAAACCTCCACTGTAAAAACTCACACCCACTTCCACCAACACAGCTCTGACGCGCCCTGCGACCCTTCGAAACTTCTCATTCAAAGGAGTTCCCTAAAACACCAGTACGAAACCGAATCAGCTTAGAATTATTATTTATTTATTTATTTTAATATCCTCAATCCTGTGAACCAACAACGCAAAGAATATCCCCCCAGACACTCCCACTGAACTGCACTTGGAATTTGTGTGTGCTTGCGTGCGTGTTTGTGTGTGTTTAAGCTAATGCATCCGAAATGGCGAGCAGCACTTTTTCCCCACGTTTGGACCACGACTCTTAACTCGAACCAGTCTTTTTCTTTTTCTAATCTGCCTTCTTAAAAAAAAAAACATCTCCTTCCCAAACTGACCTGCAGCTATCTGATGTGATACAGATTTCATTTCATTCAAAGTTCCTTTCATTTTTTTTTGTGTCCGTCTTCCACGTCATTATTTAGAAATCCTTGACATTTTTTTTCTTTTTTTTCCCCACAAATCCTACAGCAACCAACTTTTGTGCTTTAAAAAAAAAAAAAAATCTGGCTTACTCTTTCTTCTTCTTCTTCAGACAAGTCGCAAAAAATCTCAGATCACATTACCTTAAAAAAAAAAAAGAATAATTCCTTTATCATTTTTTTATGTACATACTGTTCTGTAATGTGTATATCTACTTATTTATTTATTTTTGTAATTGTTTTTTTAAAAGCAATCTCACTCTCACTTCTTCTTGTCTTTCGGTTTCTTCTCTGGCTTCCTAGACGGCTGCTGCTGCTCGTCGCGGAAGCTCCTGGGCACGAGGAGGACGCTGCCGTCGCTGCCATACTGCAGGGAGAACTCTCCAGCCGGGTAGGGCCTCCCGCTCTCATCCCGCAGCCTGGAGAACACCTCCTGGTGCAGGCTCTGCATCTTCTGCTTCATCTGCCTGAGGGACCGGACGAACTCCACTTTCTCCCGCAGCAGCCTCGCCTTGTCCCTGCGCAGCGCCTCCACGCCCCGCTCCAGGTTCAGGATGGTGTCCAGCTTCCTCTTGCGGCAGTTCTGGGCTGCCATCTTGTTCTTGCCCCGGCGGCGGATGTCCCGGACCAGGGCGAGCTGGGCCTCGCTCAGCTGGTGTTTCGACAACAGCTCGTTGAACTCCTCCACGGGCAGGTGGACGATCTTCTCGTTGGAGAAGGGGATTTTCATGGCCCGGGCTCTCCTCTCGTCTCTGCTCTGCTGCTTGTCCAGCAAGTCTTGCTGCTGCTGCTGCTTCTCCCTGCCCGCGCTCTTCTTTCCTGGAGCAGAGGGGAGGTCTGGGTGGGACGGGGCCAGGTTGTAGGTGTGGTTGTGGGCCACGTGCTCCAGCTGGGGGAGGTGGCTGAATCGGGAGGGGTCCTGGTAGCTCATGCGGCAGAACTTGCTGAACTCGGGCTGGTAGCAACCCCCTACCGCTCCCCCCTCCTCGAAATCCACCGCTTCCGAGTCTGTGCTGTAGCCCACCGCCCCTTCTTCCGAGAACGACGATGTAGAGGACGACGAAGATGAAGAAGAGGAGGTCTCGGAGCCGCTCGGGGAGGCGGGGCTCCGGCTGAAGTCGAGTGACAGCCCCGAGTCTGAATCGAACTCCTCCCTCAGCCGGGAGGCCTGGGCTGGGTTGAACCCCTCCACCAGGGCCAAGTCCAGCAGGCTGATCTCATCCAGAAGGGCCTCCTCCAGCAGCCCGGCGAGCGGGTCCTGCAGCCCCGTGCCGTTGGCGGAGCCGTTGAGCTGCGGGGGCAGGAGCACATCTGTCAGGTTGGGCGCTCCGAAGGTGGAGTCGATGTTGCTGGAGTTGCTGGAGGAGAGGTGGAGCAGGGAGGCGGGGGGGGAGGTCCCCATGTCCTCCATGGGGCAGGAGCCGAGCTCGGGGCAGTAGAATCCCCCCGGGAAGTCCTGGTTGCAGCTGGGCAGGGAGGCCTGGTGGAGGCTCACGTCCTGGTTGATGGGGGTGTGGGCGGAGAAGCTGAAGTCAGCCAGGGACCCTGTGTCCACTCCACTGCTGCTGGTGCTGGTGTTGAAGGAAGGGTCGGTGGCTTCATTTATTTCCATGTCCTACACGGGTGAACAAGGACGTGGTACAAATTACAGACCACAGACATCTGCATATGCAAACAATTATTCTTTATTAATTGTACTAAGACTAATACTGCAAAGGCTTCTTCTACTACTACTGCAGGGATGGAAATAAGACTACCGCTGCATAACAGTTTCATCAATTCCTGGTTTTACTCCAAGTTTAATAAGACACACCTGAGCTTGTTACCTGTACACACTGGGGCTAATCAAGCTCATAGTAAAACCTGGAATGGGTGAAACTGCTCTGCAAGAGGAGTCTTATTGCCCTGTAGCAGGAGTGGTAGTTTATTTATAGTGCACTGACGGTCTGTAACTTCATCCGTGTAAAAACTGCAGCTTGCCAGTAAAGCACTCCAATAAATAAGCTCTGACCTGCAGATCCATGATGGCCATGATATCCTGCCACTGCTGCTCCCGGTCCAGAGGAGAGTCAGTCTGGGACAGCAGGGGAGAGAGCAGGGGTCCCTGGGAGCTGGAAGTGGAGGGTCCCGCTTCACTGGGGTCCTCCAGCTCTGGATACACGGAGCCTGGGAACTAGAGGTGGTGCAACAACACCAAAAATAATAATAATAATAATAATAATAATACTACATTGGATTATTGTAGGAAAGAAACCCTCTCTCCTACAAAAAAAGTTTTATGAACTGCGAACTTCTGAAAGTATCGTTCAATACCTCGGTCTCTTCTACAAAAGGGAAAGTGGCTTCCAGCAGACTGAGGCATTCTTGTAGAGACGGGGAGGTTTGGTCCACAAGGCTGTGCAACTGTTGGGAGAAAGTTCCTTTTAGTGCTGCAATATGCATTATACAAAAGGTACAGCTGTATTTGTACGGTTTTACCATGCTACCCTAGTTAGCCTTTGTGTGTACAAGTAACAAGCTTATGTGAGTCTTGTTAAACCAGGAATGGATTAAACTGCTATGCAATGGGAGTCTCATTTGAAGCGATACCTGCTGTGGGATGCTCTCTCCAGTCTCTCCGTCCACAGGCCCCTCCCCCTGCCCCTGGTTCAGGCTGTTCCTCCAGCTCTCTCCCGTCCGCTCTTCCTCCTCCTCGCTGGGTCTCTTCTCCACCTTGTTCTCTTTCTGGCGGCTGCTGTAGTCGAACACCTCTCGCCCCGCGCCCAGGTCGATGTCCTGCCGCCACAGGATGTCAATCAGATCAATATCCTAGCAACACAAAACACAAACCACCGCCCCCTTCCTGTTAGAATTGTAAAACCAAAAAACACCAGTGCTCTGAAACACAGCTCTGGCCACCTTACAGAATTAACTCAACATGCTTGATAAAGTTGAACGTAACCTGCTGAATAATGTTAGGTTAACATAGTGAATTGCACAGCGCTTTGTAGTTTTCCATATACTTAATGAAAAACAGTAGACTTTTGCGATATCAGTAGTTTCTTTGATTACATGATGTTAAAATTATGTTCAAATTGATTTTAATTTAATTTTTTTATTAACGTCTCAATCTTTTCTGGCGGATGTCCCTTTTTGTTATTTCGGTTTTGCTTTCTATTTCTTGTTACTACTTAAATGCTCAGAAGCCAGGAGTTCTGAGAGATCAGAGCTCTGCTAATTAAAGCGTCTTTGCTGCAGCGGCATGAACGACTCCTGCGGTAGACTCACAAAAAGACTTGTTCAGGCTGGAAAGGGCAGATCAGTTCAGAGGAGGCTTGGAAGAGGGCCGACTGCTCAAATGCCTGTTCATTTCAATCATATGCCTAATATGGGCCACCAAGAAATAGAAAATAAAAGTTAGCAAGGACAGAGGTTAGATTTAAAATTAACGGGTGCATATATTTACACTGGAGACTGGGAGAGGCAGGCTTAGCAAATCAGACACAATTTGTGTGATGCGTCCTTACTGAAGGAATGAAGCTAAAAATAGCACCTACCCCCACCCCCCCTCCCTGGCAGTTTTTTTGGCAGGGTCCCAGAGGTCTCGGCTGACTGCCTTGAGTCACACACTGCACAGCTCAGACTCTTCTAGCATTTAATTTTCGTTTTTTCGCCCCAGAGAAGCAAGAGTGTTGATAAATGCACCTGACAGTACGCTGCATTAGCACAATCTCCACGTGTCCGGTTCTGATTCACAGACCTCTCTAGAGCTGTCTTTGTGTTGCTCCTGCTTGCATCACCCAGTGGAACCACGCGGTTCTGCACATCAGGCTGTACAATTGTACCATGTTTTTATTACCAGATTCGACCTCCAGGTCCTGAAATTTTTGTTTTGTTTTGTTTGCAACTGGCTCTAACCACTTAGCTTGCCAAGGCCTGTTGCTTGTGCACAGCCCCCCCCCCCCCCCCCCCGGAGTGAAACAGGTGCTGTCTGGCAAGTGAGACGTTAACTCAAACTTCCCATGCAGGCGTTACCTTTCTCGTCTCCGGCGTCTCCCTACCCTACAGTGCCCTGCGCGTCGTCCCTCCCGTCAAACCTGAACTCAACAATCCCAGGCAAGAACGAGCGGCAAGCAGAATCCCAACTCCCAAGCCAAGCCGACTCGACTCGCGTTTCAAAACTAGGGTATTTTTGTTTTCTGTTTTGTTCCCTCCACAAGCATCCAGCGTACTAAAACGCTCCCACTGCTGTCACAATCCACCACGCTACTGCTATCCCTCACGCAACATTTTCAGTATCTTGTACATTCATGATTATTTTTTAATATAAAGTCATGTACTTGTGTTACACTGTAATTACAAGCTTGATTGGCCATAATAAACAGGTAACGAGCACAGGGTGTGTGTTGTAGTAAATCTAGGGATGGGTCAAACTGCTATGCAGCGGGAGTCATATTTCCATCCCTTGTCTGTCTCTCTCTCTCTTCCCCCCTTTCTACCTGCATTGTCCACTGCAGGCATTTTCCAATCCCCAGCATCCGCAGCTCGGAAGCTGTCTGGCAAGAGTCCAGGGCTGCTTTCAGCCTTGGATTACAGGGCGGTCACAGGAGTACCAACCTCAAATTATTACACTCAGCCCTGTACTGTTGACTGAATGGAGGAAGAAAAAATAAATAAATGAAAGGGGGGGGGGTTACTGAAAGTCATGTGCCTGGAAAGAATCTGATTTAGGAATCTCATTAAGCCACAGCAGCAACAGGAGAATGTATCCGTCTGTCTGTGCCTGCCTGCCGCTCAGACGCAGGGCTGACGAACCTCCTAATTGAATTTACTAAACCCAGCTACAGACAGGGGTGTTTCCATTTAAACCATACCTGAGCTTGTTACCTGTACTCTGTGGCTAATCAAGCTCATAGTAAAACCTGGAATGGGTGAAACTGCTGTGCAATAGGAGTCTTCTTGCCATCCCTGCAATGAGAGAAAGGCATGGGACTGGGAGCCACTGTGGCTGCACCATACCAGGGATGAGAGCAAGGAGCAACGTGTGAAAGTGAATTCTGTATATTTATTATGTGTGTGCATGTGTATATGTACACGGATATAAGCATTTACAGATCTGTGCTGGGACGTGAACAGGTGGTTACATTGAAAACGGTTAGATTGGGTGGAACCAACAGTTTATTATTTATATAATAATAAAAAACCCACCAGGGCGCTCGAGGACTTTCTCCAGGGACGAGGCCAAGCCTCTACTCCGTTTACAGAAGGGACTCTGTATTCCAGCCCGGAAACTTGAACTTTGTGATTAAACAAAGTGACTCATGAGAAGAGTGCAGCTGTGAATCACTCTCATGACACTAATACTGTGGAGAGCTGGCCAAGCTGAGGCACGCATGCACACACCCAGCCCCCCCCTGCACACACACACAGCCCCCCCTACACACACACACACACACACACCCAGCCCCCCTATACACACACACACACACACACAAACACACACCCCCACGCCCCCCCTATACACACACACACACACACACACACACCGGGGTGCTTGTACTGTTCAACAGCTTAACACAGAACGCTACTTTAAAAAAAAAAACCCTTTCAAAAGGTGCAAAATGAAAATGTAACAGCCACGCTGTATATAACGAGGCCTTAAAATACACACATACCCGACATGGTTCTGGGGTGGAAATGCCACTCCTACTGCACAGCAGTTTGATCCATTCCAGATTTTACTACGAGCTCCAGTAACCACAGTGCGTACAGGTCACTCAGGTGTGCGTCTTATTAAAACCAGGAATGGATCAAACTGCTACGCAGTGGGAGTCTTACTTCCATCCCTGTGGAATGTTTCTAGTTTTGCAAGATACCCACAAACACCTGAACAGACACTACAGTACAGCAGTTCTGCCTCTCATGCACTGGAAGCCGCTGTGTCAGAGAGAGCCCGGTTTCACAAACCCTGTTACTAGGGGTGTGCTAAACTTTGTACTCCTAATTGCCTTGATAAGTAATTAAATAAAAAAGGCAGGTATTAAATAAATCCATTTGTTTTCTGTTGATTTCAAAACAAAAGGTCCTTTTCTCACATTTACAACATAGTACCAATCAATGGCTGTCTAACCAATTCCATTGACTGAGTTACTTTCCAAAAATGGGGCTAATTTCCAAAAATAACCGAAAAGAATAGTTCACACGACCTAGTCTCTGTAAGGCATCTGCTAAATTAACAAATAATAATAATAATAATAATAATGTTACAATACAGTCAACCTGTGTGTAATGCACTGAAGCACAGGGGCTTAAAGAGCAAGGCTATGGTCACTGCAGACACAGGTAGTCCTTCTATATACAGTTGCGGCTACGAGGGTGGCTTTCTTACTCGAAACCGCGGCCGAGGGAAGGGTGTTTATCATCTGGAGACTCCGATCAAGTTTCCAGTTGCACAAACAAAATTCCCAGCAGCGTTCCCGACTCTGTACTGTAACGGCATGTCTAGAAGGATCGCTTTCCCCACGTGTGCTGGGCGCTCACTGCCAGAGCCTGCCTGGATACATAGGGCGTGTTGCACAATACCTCCCATTAGTCAACAGCATATGCTTTCCATGACACTTTGAGGGCAAATAACAAGGTCGGTGTGCATGCTTGCAGACGGATAGCAAAGAGACATCCGTTCATTTTGAGTACGCCAGAGATATGCATTGTTTTATTTTTAAATGGTACAGCTGTTAACATAAAATTATTCTGTAGGTTTGTTTCCACTTTATGGAGCAAAATGTGTCAATTCTATATGTAGGGTGATGCAAAACGATTGGCCAGGACAGTGTTGCAGTCGGACTGGCATTGTGGGATGAAACAACTGCTAGTAATACTGAAGAGCCAGGACTTGAGCAGGCCGCTAGCGTAAAGGGTTATTTTTGTCTTCTCCGACATGTTGTGGCTGAACACGTCTGGGAGGGACACAAGACTGACAAAGAGGCATGAACTGGAATCCAGAGCCAGTTTTGTGCTGTTGCTAGACTGCTATGCAACAAGAAGAGCGCATGCTAGACCACGTCCTGTTGTGTACGTCTGTAAATGCAAAACATGCATGACCTACTGTATACAAACACAGACAAGGGTATAATACAGTGCCCTGAAATCTGTGCAGGGCAACCTAACCGGGAACCCAGGGGACTGCGTTGAATATCTCTGCAAAATTGCTATGCTGACATTCTTTAATCAGCAAGGTAAAAAAAACCACGCGAGATCGAATGACAAAGGGAGCACGGGGCAGGTGAAACAAAAAAGGGAAATAATATTGTGACTTCACAGTTTGGCTTCATCTTATTTAGTATGTAATGGCTAAATGAAGCTGCATTGAAAATTAACAATAACAAAATCTCAGCACTGCATTCATGTTATGTTGCCTGTTAATGCTGGGAGAGGAGGAATGGGAGGGGGAGGCCAGGCTGGTGCCAGAGATGAGACTCTTTGACATGACAGCTGGAGATCAGGACTTGCTTCAGGCTGAAACCCAACAAAAAAAAACCCTGGCTGCTTCATCTCTATGAAATCTGGAGCAATGGTTCTCACGCACACACCCACACACAGCTAAAAGAACCCAGCAACGGCACCACTCCCTCTACCTGTTGCTAGGTCATCACGTTCGCTGGCTGGAAATGCATTCTGGGAACACTTCTAGCCTTTTCTATCAACAGTGAGGAAGGATTATATTACTGTAAAAGTAAAACCTAGGAAAGCACCAAAGTTTTTTTTTGGGGGGAGGGGGGGGTTTTTTTTTTTTTTTTTTTTTTTTTTTTAAGAGTTACAGTAGAAACAGGTGCAGGGTGCAGGGTGCAATGCTGTTCTTTACTGCTGCAGATCTGTAGATATTGGTGGTGGGTTTGTTTTTGTTAGTTTTTTTTTTGTGTGCTTTTTTTGGTGAAAAGACTGCACTGGTTCAAAGCAGAAGCTAAACCTGAAAACTTATCAGACGCTTCGATATTCCGTCAGCCAACAAGAAAGCACAACGAAAACCCGACTCCGCGAGCGTGTCAATAGCGTACACCACGCCTTGACGATCCTCTTACTACTGCCTGCTTTTCACACATCAACTGCAGTCTAGACGGCTGGCACATCAGGATCAGGATGTGACAAGCATTCCTGTTTTCAGAATACCCTCAGAGTTCAGAATTGATTGTTTTCTTGTTGCTGCACGGTACTATTTCTGACAACATTCCAATACAATAATCACTAAAAAATAAATAAATAAATAAATAAATAATAATAATAATCCCCTGTGATGCGCAGGTTCAATGAAAACCGTTCAAAATGCATTTCAACTTCCTTATGCTTTCTTCGGAGAGAGCAATAGTCAAGACAGTTAGTCTAGCCTTAAAAAACAGGAACACTGCTGCAAACCATCAGACAGAAAGCTCTGATAAAACACTGGGTCACCAACACTTCTTCTGACACCGTCTCTGCATTCATGTGCGGTCAGCTAGGGTGTAACTAGGGTGTAGCAGTTCACAAAAAAAAAATTAAAAAAAAACAAAAAAAAAAAAAAAAACATTGTTAATTTAAAAGAAAAATAAATCAAATAAAACTTGTTTGGTGAGAAGTTTGTGGGTTTGAGCAATAAATGCAAACCTGGCAAGAGTCCTTAAGGCACTGATAAGTCAGTTTGTTACAAAGCACCCTCCCAGTTAGGGCTGATATTATTGCAGATGCAGTGGCCCTGATCTTGTACTAAAAGCTGTAAGTCACCGTGAGTAAAGCGAATGAAGAAACATGTGAAGGACATTACAGGGAAGGAAATAAGACTCTTACTGCACACTGCAGTCCACGTTTGAATACAAGCTTGATTACTATTATTATTACTATTATTTTCTTAGCAGACGACCTTATTCAGAGTGACTTACAATGGTTACAAAACATCACAGTATAAAGTGTTGCATTATAAAAATATCACATTACAGAATATCACAATACAGATAAGTGCAGTTATGAAAGTACAAAGTACAATTAGCTCCAGTCTATCGGTAACAAGCTCAGGTGTGTCTTATTAAAAACTCACAGTAAAAACAGGAATGGCTCACACTGCTATGGAATTGGAGTCTTACTTCAATCTCTGCATTAGACGGGTCCTGAACCCCAGGACTGGGTGCAGCAGCAGGGCTAGCATGAGTTTCTAACCCTGCTCAAACTCCTGATTGTTTCAATATTAATAATAACAGAATGAACTGAAGGCAGTTCTGAACCCCAGGACTGGGTGCAGCAGCAGCAGGGCTAGCATGAGTTTCTAACCCTGCTCAAACTCCTGATTGTTTCAATATTAATAATAACAGAATGAACTGAAGGCAGTTCTGAACCCCAGGACTGGGTGCAGCAGCAGCAGGGCTAGCATGAGTTTCTAACCCTGCTCAAACTCCTGATTGTTTCAATATTAATAATAACAGAATGAACTGAAGGCAGTTCTGAACCCCAGGGCTGGGTGCAGCAGCAGCAGGGCTAGCGTGAGTTTCTAACCCTGCTCAAACTCCTGATTGTTTCAATATTAATAATAACAGAATGAACTGAAGGCAGTTCTGAACCCCAGGGCTGGGTGCAGCAGCAGCAGGGCTAGCGTGAGTTTCTAACCCTGCTCAAACTCCTGACTCCTGATCATTTCAATCTGAACAGACCTCACATGCTGCGTACCTCTTTAGTCAGGTTGCTTCTGCTGCTGTCGTCGTTGAGTTCACTGCTGTCTCCTGGAGCCACAGCCCCCAGGTTCTCCTCCAGTTCCTGGCCGTAGCCCTGGTCCAGGGTCCCGTTGCCCCTCACAGCCGAATTCTCCAGGTTGCCCATCTCCTCCAGCACGCCGCTGGCATTCTCCAGGGCACTGCCACCACCACCGCTGCCGGACTGCGGGCTGGAGACCACAGGGCCCTCTGTGTCCCGGTAAGCCAGCCAGGCGCTGAGCTCCGTGCTGGGAACCTGCAGCCTGTCCAGGGAGCGCACCTCTCCCAGCAGCCAGCGGGAGGTGAAGTAGCAGTCTAGGTCCACGCTCTTCGGGTGCAGGCCATAGCCGTCCAGCGTGTTGCGGAGGTTGTGGAACTGAGTCTGGGTGTAGGCGGAGCTGGGGCCCAGGATGATCTCGCGCAGCGGGGGAAGCTGGGCGCTCAGGTAGGTGTCCACGTCGACCCTCACCCCGATCAGGCTGAGCAGGATGGTGAACTGGATCAGGCCCTCGGTCAAGTACTTCTTCAAGTAAAGCATGGTCTTTAATGAGAACTGGGTTAAACAATATAGTATTTGTTTAAAAAAAAAAAAAAAGTCTCTCTCTGCTCCTGAGTTTTTTTTTTTTTTTTTTTTTTTTACTTTATTATAAAAATTAGAGAAATATATATTACAAAAAAAAAAAAAAAGCGTTCTCAGTAAAGTTTGTTTTCTTCTTTAGGGCTTAGGGTTAGGGGGAGATGGGACGGGACAGGTGATTTTATAGATTCTTAAAAAAACAGTTCTTTTTTCCCCTCCCTCTCTCAGAAAACAACCAAAAGGGAGGTACACCTCCCCTCGTCTCCTCTCCTCTCCTCTCCTCTCCTCTCCTCTGTGAAGGGTTTGTTTTGGGTCCCCCCCCCCCCCAGAATTGAACTAGAGGCTTCAGAGAGGCTTCTCCCGTGGGCTACTGCTTCGAGAAACAAGCCAGGCGTAATGCAGCCGCGGCTCTCCAGGACCCGAAATCAAAACCCTTCCTCGTCGCTCGACTCGGGACTCCTGTGAAAAAAACAAAAAGGGGCGACAAGAAAGCACAAAACTGTATTAAACAAAATGTGCAAATCACAAAGGATTTCAAAAACAGACACACACCCTCCCCCCTAGAGAATTAATGAATTTTATATATTTTTTTTAAATAAAAAACAAGAACACGGGTGCCAATGTGTTGGGCATTTAGTCCTGCGAGAAACACTTTTAAGCTTTCTGAATACGGACGTTCAATTTAACAGCCTGCCAAGCTTTCCTGCAATAAACTGTCTGTGCTTTTCAGGGGCTGGCCCTTCGCCACTCTGCAGTGCAGGATCAGATGAGGAACCGGAGACCCCCCCACTAGCCTTTCCAAGGATCCACTGACTAAACCTGTGAGCGCCTGCAATGAAATACCTTCCAATCTACTCCTCCCCTCTCATCTGATGCTTTAGCATCACCGGGTTATAAAAAGAGGATTGCAAAATCACACACTTCAGAGCTGACAGGTCTGATGAAACCAGGTGCAACAATACGGCAATTTACTCATTTATTTATTTTTAAAACCCGTTTGCAACTTTCCTTTACAACAGAACCGCTATGCTACATTAGATTATTTTAGACAAAGAAAACAAGCAGAGAAGCATACACACCACCTGCGATAGCACTAGTTATTTATAAAGCGTTCTTATTAGACAGGATTCCTGCATGCATTTACTCTCTCGCCAGTTGTACCCTGTGAGCAGCTAGTTTTTTCAACCAAGCATTATTGGACGATTACAGATCAAGACCACAACTTTTAACTGCAAAATCGAACCACGTGTTATGAAAAATCACATTGTTACAGAAAAAAAAGACTAGCGGCTCCCAGGAGGCCAAGCGGCGAGTGTCACCCGACCTACTTTGTGGAAACCGGTTGCAACCACAGCAGCTTTTTAGTTTGTGTGCATATATAACGCAATGCTAACAGCTTCCCGGGAAACGGTGCGATCTTCCCTCCCTTTGCGGGCGCATTGCCAGGCTTCGATTTGCCCTTTTAGTGCGCACGGTCTATTATATTCACCGAGTCCAAATGCTTGTTATATTTGTTGTATTCCGTTGGTGTGTACAGTTTCGATTGCCAAACACAACCGAGGGTTTGTGCAAAGAGACCATTCTGCGCAGATTCGGACCAATTCAGCCAATGATCTTCAAAGACCGACCTCTGCTAAACCGGTCGGAATCTGCGCAGAATGGTCTCTTTGCACGCACCCAGTGTTAGTATTAAAAACACCAGAGCATGCAGTAACAATGCAATCCCATCAAAAGCACCCCCTTACTTTCAGGTTAACTATTTTATTACACTATAGTATTACTGATTAACCCACACCACCACTGCCGGTTTGTACCGGTCTGACAAAGAAAAGTGTTTAGATGAATTTCATTAAACTCTTGTTTACTCATTTTCAACATAAAAGGCGGGTTTTTTAAATTTGTTACAATTCCTTCAACATTTACAAACCACGACAATAATATTATTACAGTGGAAAAACAAGCCCCCGATCTCTCACACAGCTCAAAACACAATAAACAAACAAATACAAATACAATTAAATCGTACCACTGTACAGTTAAAATCTAATCCCACGTCTACCCCTGCAAGCCAGTAGTGTGCTTTCATCATGAAGTCCCGCGGTTTACTAATAACCTTTAAAGCCTAAACAAAACCAAAACATGCAACACGGCTGGTTTCACGTCTCCGGAGCAGGCTGTACTCATGAGCTGTTTTCAGCCGGATTTCAACGCCTCCGAAAAGATTTGAAACAGTCAGTGCAACAAAGCAAGCAAATCAACCGTTGCCTTTGCATTATTATTATTATTATTATTATTATTATTATTATTATTATTATTATTATTATTAATACATGATTTAGTTCTCACGAGTTCTTAACTTCCTAGGGTGTCTCTTGTATCGTCCACTCAGGAAACAATGAATGCACCCCTCAATAACAGAGCCCTAAAAAGAAGATGCCTTTACTATTTATTATTGCTTTTTAAAAAAAAAAAAAGTAATTGGATTCACATTACGTTAATCGAAGACGCATCATAAAAAATAAGATATTATACTTGTAGAAATGCTAAGAGATAAGCTGTCCTCGCATTGCTCCAGCTGCTGATCCCAGAGCGCAGTGTATTCCTGCTGCTGGGTGGTGATGATGATTATTATTATTATTATTATGGTTATGATGATGATGATTATTATTATTATATATAGGCTAGCCCGGCGTCTCGGTCAGCCCCCCCCAGGTGACGGCGTGCTCACTCTTCAATCCGGGGCGGGACACCTCCAGCAACAAGTGGCTCCACGGAGACGGACAGCACCCGACAGCCAATCAGAGTCCAAGGCAGCGGGGCGGCAGCGGCCTTCTGACGCCAGCCAACCAATGAGCTGGAACCGGGGGCGGGGTTTTTCTGTCGAGTAGCTGAGATATTGTTTAACTTTGTACAGGACGTTCACGAGCCCTTTTTAATGCATCATTTTAATAAAAACGAACATTACAGTTGTGCGCAGTGTGTAATTAATATCACCAGGGCACAGTTACCAATGTAATAACAGCGCGGCCGGCGGCTTTTGTTTAGGGAGCGACACGCACACACGTTTTAAAAGTCCCGTTCATACTCACAGAGTGCAGGGGGGCAGAGTGAACGGCAGTGCATGGCCTCCGGTGTCGTGCAGTCGGTTTTGTGGCTGGACTTCATTACCGGTAAGCTTGTTTGGACAGACCCCACCCTCCCATTGCAGAACACCCTGGACCGCATCGGCACATGGACACCCGCACTGCGCAGGCGTGGAATATTCCAGAGCGCTGCGGGCCGGTGACGTCACCGCGCCAGAACCCGCCTCCCCTGGCAGCTGGTGATTAGGCAAGGGCACCAAATGTGGGTTTTATTTTTTTTATTTATTTATTTTAATCAACTACCGTTTTAGCTGTCTTAAAGCGCCAATCAATGCATACGTTTCGATCTGCCAGTCCTGCTTCAGCTGGATGGGAAAAGCTATTGTTTTTTTTGTTTTTTTTCTAAACATGTCTTTCAAAAGAAACGTTCCAGAGGATGATGTCATGATGACTTCAGAACAGCATGTTCATTCCAAGAGGTTCCAAAGTGTCTAATTTGAAAATTAATTCGCGTTGTTTTTTGCTTCCTGGCTGCGTTGGTCCCATAGCAGTGATTTGTCCCACGGATTGTCTTCTGCAGTGCGGTCATTTGTGTTAAAGTGTCTGGCAACAGGAGATGTAGACGTGTTATTTCAGTGTGTGTGTGTATATTTGCATCCTCAGCCATTGGGGGAAAAAAGCCATAATACCACAGTAGTGACGTCAAAAAGTGATAATTCCTCTAAAGGAAAATATACTTGGACTTTGACCCATTCGACTCGAGACCATCACTTTAAATTCAAACACAAAATGTCTTGTTTTCAATCGCTCGACTACACTCACAGTACAGAAATGTTCATTGCTGATCAACAAAATGAGAATATGTTAAAAAAACAAACAAAAAAACAAAGATGTAAAGCTGGTCCATTCGTATCTCAGAGAAACTGGAGATGAATGGGAAATTAAAACAAGGTAAAGGCGAGTCATCCAAATAAAGCTGAAGCGCTAAGGGATAACGAGACAGAACGACTGCACAGCCCTGAAACACGACGCTTAAAAAAAAAACATGTTAGGAAAGATGACAGGCCTCTTCAGCGAGTTACAGGAAAACAATTCCATCTCAGGGTTATAAACAGTTTAGAAACTAATCGACCACTGGTCTCGTAATCTATGAGGTCACATAAACTGCAGATGGAATTGTTTTCCTGTAGCTAACTGAAGCCCAGCTATTGTTATATGATGATTATGTTCTTGTGAGTTTATTTTATTAATTCCCGTCATCCTTTTTTTCAGTACTATATATTTTGTTTCACAAAATAACATCGGGTAGTGTGCAATAAACAGATCACAAAATGTCAGTCAGTTTATAATCTACTTTGACAAACTGTGCTACCATCGAGTGGTTAAACATGAAAGGGGCCAAGTTTGAAATAAATAACCATATGAAACAACAAGTCAGATGGGGGCCTCATAGGTGCTGCACAGGAAGTGAATCTACAATGTGGTGGCAGTATATACATCCTGGGTTTGCAAGAAAATGAATGTAGAAAATGAGAGGTAAAAGGAATGCATTAACGTTATGCAATGTATACTGCAAAAAATATATATTATGGGTTAGAGATTACGTTGTTATTGCAAGTAGCAACAGGTGGTTACATTCTAGCAGAGATTTACAAGGGACAAAAAAGGCACAGTTGACGCATCTGACCAAGAAAGAGAGAGACACACACACACACACAAGGACATAGAGAGAGACACAGGCAGATTCACAGAGACAGACAGACAGACAGACACATACAGGAGACAGACATATAGACAGACAGACACATGCAGAAGAGAGAGAGAGACATATAGACAGACAAACAGACACATACAGCAGAGAGAGAGAGAGAGAGAGAGATATGGACAGACAAACAGACACAGAGAGAGGCAGACACAGTGAATTATTCTGGACTGGGAATGAATCCCATGCATTCTCTAGCCTTTACCCTGCAGTAAAATAGCACAGTCTGAGTCCTGGAGGAAATGAATGCCCAGCTGAAATGCTTTCAACTGAGCAAACATCAACATGGTTACCGGAAAATGAATCATCCTCACAAAATAATCGATAATCTCTGGGTGTTGCATTTCAGGAATCTTTAAAAACCACATCTATTTTTTAAATTATTATTATTATTATTATTATTATTATTTTTTACCAGGCTCTCTTAGTCTGGGCCAAGGCAGTACAGCGATAAATACTGACTCCAATAACAATACAACCCTAAAATATAAATGAAGTGGAGAGCTACATTCCTCCGTGTCTTAGCGTTGAACACACACACCATCTGCCAGTGGCTCTGTTTCACTGTCCAGTTCAAGCTGTACAGAATCTGGGACATCTGCTTTTTCATTCCCATTCTTCAAACCTTCTGTCTGGTTAGTGGTGGCATCCCAGCATCTTCAAGTTCTGTTTTATCTTCAAAAGCAAAAAAACAAACAAAAAAAAGCAGGTAAAAGCAATCTCTTTCTCATTGATGCTGCTTTGGAACTTACCCCTTGTTATGAACAATTACACATGCAGGGGAAGGAGGAGAGGAAAATGGCACTGTATGAAACCCAGGCAAGACTATAGACTACAGTTCCATACCAAAATACAGGCTATTGCCCTAAAACTAGTTAGCATGCCCTATATTTAACACGTGTACTCTATTCAAATAACTGCTTTGTTTAACATTTTACATAAACAAACATAAAGCTGAATATGTATCTGCAAAAGCAACAGTCCTAATTATATCCTGTGTTTGTAAATGAGCGCTGGCCATACCATAGATTTAAAAAGAGCGACAGCTGCGAGTAAACTCTGGCCATCCCAGGGTGCTTTTCGGTTTTGCACGTTGTTAGTGATTCCCCTATAGCAGGCCGGCGAGTCACTAAATGGGCCGAGTCAGGGGGGAGGGGGTGCAAGTGGCGCCATTCCGGCTCCAACACGGAGCCAGCGGCGCGTTGCAAGTGAAAGCAGAGACGGAGCCAACATGGCGGACCAAGGGGAGCAGTTTCACCGCTGCTCCAGACTCCGGAGACGCGGGTGCCTCCCAGCGATGAGTCACCGGGGAGCCGAGAGGTTGTGTTAAAAATGACAGCTCGAGTTTGTCCACGTCAACAGCACTGAGCTACTTTAGCTACCACCATGGAATCTGGAGCTCCGGTAAGCGATCTGTGCAAATAAACGCGTATAATGCTCTTTCAATGCAGTGTAATATTTACACTGTGTATCTGTCAATCTCTCTCTCTCTCTCTCTATATATATATATATATATATATCTCAGGAAATACCTCGAACGCGAGAGGCCATTCTAAATACATTGTTACAGAATGTTATAAAATCGATTATTTTGCTGCTGCATAACTATACTGAAACGTTTCTATACTGTGTGTGTGTGTGATGTATGTAACTTATTCAGTGCAATAAGTCTGCGTGTTTAGTTCTGTTCGCATTTTTGTAATAAATAAACAAATACTATAGTGTGTAAATAATTGTTGGGGGAATTGTAGCCTTCAGTGTGTCAAGAGTTAGTACCGACTCCCATCAAGCAGTACCGATTATCAGAAAGACAGCAATAGCAAAACTGGCGTTTAAGATTAATTAATCTGACAAAGATCAAACAGTGACGCAATGCAATATTCACCATAATCATAATAATAAACTTTGCTGAAAACTTCCCCTGACAAATGTCACGTCACGAGTGGTTTTCAGTCGTGCCACGTCTTGTGCAGTGCGCGGTGTAACAGCCCAGTACTTTATTACGTCACTGTTTCGTTTTTTGCAAACACCTTGCAATGTAGCCCGCTGGGCGTTTTTGTTACTGACGCCGTTCAAGTAGTCCTCGGGTATAGTTACAGGGCAGGGCAGGGTCTGTCTTGTGGTCATTATATCGGGGCAGGTTGCCCGGGAGTCAATGCAATAAGGTGTTCGGGTTCGAGTACTGCAGTGGCGAACTCAACAGCTACACCCCCTTCTGCTCTCCTAAAGCACACGCGGTGCTTCCAGCCACAGCAGTCTTCTCGGCCCAAGTTCTGTGATACACTTTGACTCGGAATCAGAAGCAGTCAGTGCATAACAGAACTTTGGCTTGGAGTGACCCGGCAGGGCGGAGGCTGCAGAGCGAGTCCAGTCTATCGCGCTCAGTTTTAGTACACAGGTTCTGGAACGCCAGGTCCTGCAGGTGACCAGTCCCGGGGTTTGTTTTGTTTTTTTGTTTGTTTTTTGTTTAAGTTGGGACCTAAGCATTCCATGAGAGAATCTGGTTTTCTTTCCAGTTCTAGCGTTGTAAAAGTTTACAAGGAGAGTGAAAACACAGCAGTCTGATAGCATCCTACAAGCCCAGAGAGGTATGGTAAAGCATGATGCAGACCGTGGCAAATACATCTGCAGCCATGGAAAAAGCATGAGGCGAAAACGTCAATATATTATCGTTACTGTGTTAAACTTTTATAAGTGAGATGCCTATATTGTTTTTAATAATAATAATACATGACATGGGTCTTATTTATGAATGCTATAGAAGTAATAAGTTGTAGCACCACCAGCTCTTGAAAGTTTAGTAGTCATACTGCCCTCAGCTTGAAGAATACGACAATGTAATAAAAGCTGCAAAATAACTGTTTATCTTGTTTAGGAACCCTCGCTTTACACAGTCAAAGCACTTTTCATACTGGACAATGATGACAACAGGCTGCTTGCAAAGGTACTGTTCTAAACTGTGGGAGACCCGTGTGTGCACAGTCATAGTGAATGCTGACAACAAAAACATGGACAGTAAAACAATTGCAGAAAACAAGAAATGAATGAGAGATGTAAACGCAATCCCCAGAAATAAACAAATGAGACAGATACAAAGATCTGTGTTTGTGAGTCAGGTTAAGCAGGTATAAACACAGCTCTTTAATTCACGGAAAGGGTAATGGGTTTGTCGTCTGCCTGTCAATCTCGGGGCTGCAGAGTCCTTTGTTCTTTGCTCATTATCTTCATTGTTTTATTTATTTATTTTTTACAGTACTACGATCCTAAGCTGTATCCTTCCATGAAAGAACAGAGGAATTTCGAGAAGCACGTCTTCAACAAAACACACAAAACTGACAGTAAGTTTGTTTTATTATCATTCTCCATAATAATAATAATAATAATAATAATAATAATAATAATAATAATGACAAAACACATTGTGCAGAATAACCTTGTTTTGTTTTTGGGGAATTCTTTTTTGTTGCTTTGTTGTAACAGTCGCTGTAGCATTGTAAAGCTTGGTGCATGTTGTAGATGCATTTGTAATTGCTGTTTCTTGCTGGGTATGTAATATTTTGTTCTTTTCCCCCTTCCAGGTGAGATTGCATTTTTGGAGGGGATGACAATTGTTTATAAAAGCAGCATTGACCTCTTTTTGTATGTCGTGGGGAGCGCCAACGAAAACGAGGTAATATTGCAACATACTGTCCACCTGGTATCCTTAAAACAGAAGCCTGTTCAACATTTAGAAACACTGAAAGAAACATAATAAATTAATTGACCACCGAAGCCTTTCTCAAATGTGTGTCATTGAATTCATGGTGTCTTTCCATTGAAGACATTGAGAAAGACTTTGAGTGGAAATGTTAAGCTGTCCATATATATATATATATATATATATATATATATATATATATATATATATAGATATATATATATATATATATATATATATATATATATATATATATATATATATATATATATATATATATATAGATATAGATATAGATATAGATATATATATATATATATATATATATATATAATAAAAGCTGCAATTAAATAAAAAATGTTAACAGTTATGTCTGTGCAATTAAAAAAAAAATAAATAAATAAAACGCGTGTGCTTTGTTTTGTGTGTGTTTTTTTTTTTACTAGCTGATGTTGATGACCGTCCTCAACTGTCTGTCCGAGTCTCTGAACCTGATGTTACGGTAAGATGTTGTCTTTGGCTTCCTCGGAGCTGTGCTCTTTAATTTAAACAGATAATGGCATTGCAGTGCTGTGCTGTGCAACTTAGTGAGACTGAGTTTGAATGCACATGCATTTTAAATGGTACTGTGTGTGCGCTGCTAGTAGCAGTGTCCTTCTCACCTTTATACTGCAGCTGTTTAGAGTGAAGTGTTCGGTCACCAGCAAGCAGAATGGCTGCATCTCCTCTGTAGTGTTATATTAAGCTGTCTGTCTCCAATTCCCAGGAAGAACGTGGAGAAGCGCTCCCTGGTAGAAAATCTGGATGGTGTGTTCCTGGTGGTGGACGAGATCGTGGATGGAGGGTGAGAGACGCAGCGATGCATTGACGCAGCAATGATGCATTCACGCAGCAGCGATGTGTTCATGCAGCAGCGATGCATTCACAGATTATTCACACAGCCATTTTAAAGTTTCAGTCAGAGATCCTGTGTGTATCCGTGTCTCTTCCTGTGATATTACAGGCAGGTCGTCCATAGCTCTCAAAGCACTTGCAGAGTCTCTGAATTCATAGCGAGCGTGCTGAATTCATAGCGAGCGTGCTGAATTCATAGCGAGCGCTGCTGAATTCATAGCGAGCGCTGTTGAATTCATAGCGAGCGCTGTTGAATTCATAGCGAGCGCTGTTGAATTCATAGCGAGCGCTGTTGAATTCATAGCGAGCGCTGTTGAATTCATAGCGAGCGCTGTTGAATTCATAGCGAGCGCTGTTGAATTCATAGCGAGCGCTGTTGAATTCATAGCGAGCGCTGTTGAATTCATAGCGAGCGCTGTTGAATTCATAGCGAGCGCTGTTGAATTCATAGCGAGCGCTGTTGAATTCATAGCGAGCGTGCTGAATTCATAGCGAGCGCGCTGAATTCATAGGGAGCGCGCTGAATTCATAGTGAGCGCGCTGGGTTCATAGCGAGCATGTTGAATTCATAGGGAGCGCGCTGAATTCATAGCGAGCGCGCTGAATTCATAGGGAGCGCGCTGAATTCATAGGGAGCGCGCTGGATTCCTGGGTGACTTTCCTTTGACATGGCAAGAGCCGCTTCAGCTTACATTCAATTACTTATAGGGTTCAATTTACATGTTTGTTTTTTTTTAATGAAATTAAAGTTAGGTAACTTATTGCGGATTGTAAATAGCTGTATTGTATAGATCAGTATTGAAATGTGTATACAGTATCTGTACTGTACAGAGCTGTATTCTGCAGTATTGTTTGTTATGTGACTCTCCCTCCCTCTCTCAGTGTGATCCTGGAGAGTGACCCTCAGCAGGTCATCCAGAAGGTGAATTTCAAGGTAAGATAAAGTTATCTTTCCTCTTGTGACGTCCTCTTTGGTGTTCCTTACCTCCTTCCTTCCTTCCTGCCTCCCTCTTTCTTACCTGTCTTCTCCTTGGTCTTTCTTCCCCCCTCTCCCCTGGTAGACCCTGTCCGAGCCCGCCTACGGCTTCGTTCTCTTTGACTATATCTCGGGTAGCGCTGAGCTGCAGGGCCATCAGACCCAGAGCGCATAGAGAGAGAGGCAGTGAGAGAGAGAGAGAGAGAAGGGGGGCGAAGCGAGAGCGCTCAGGTAACCCTGCATGAGCTCACACACCACAGTACAGGGACTGGGGCTCTCCTACTGCCAGAAACTGCAAGGGGATCTGAGTTTTAAGTGAAACAGCAAGTGGGGCACTCTGCTTTTGTTGCCTTTGAGTTCTTAAGGAGTTTTTATTTTATCTTTAGTTGAATCTCTTCCTTTTGCTTTTTTTTCCCCCTCTCTCTGTCTGTCTAGGGTGATGATAGCCCCCTATCGGAGCAGAGCGTGGCTCAGGTAATAAGAGAAACCTTGCCTTTGAAAATACTTTATCACTGTGACTTGGCTGTGAACTGCTCATCCTGCTGTGATTGGACTTGGTACAGACACTCCTTAGCACTGGTTCCAGGGGGTAACACAATCCAGGTTAGGGTGGCCCTCTTACGTATGGGTTCTGGCCTGGTTGGGATAATAAATGCCCCCACCAACCCCCAAAAAAAACACACCTGCAAAACTACTCTGCTATTGTGGTGAACTTTACATGATGGCAATTTCTTTAAGCTCAATAACAACGATACTAACAGCAACACAATAATAACCTGCTCTTCTCTCTTCCTCTCTAACCTGTTTTTCACCCAACACTAACTGCCCTTCTGCTTGAATCCACTCAGCAAATCTCTGCGAAACTGACAATTCCCTCCGTCCCACCCCTGCGAGCCCAGGTTCAAGCGTCTCCAGTGTGTGGGGGTGCCAGTGGGGTATCACCAGGGAACCGGCTGCACAAACACATGCACAGATGTGCCAGTCTGCCTCTGGGGATGCGATACAGGGGTGTATAGCATCACTACCGTGTTAAGCACTTGGCGATAACATTGCATTTATAGATTTTTGTTGCGTGTGTATGTCTGTGTTGCAATCAATTCTGAAAGCATAGGCAGTAACTGTGCTGTAGTTCCATATTGTGGTATTTCGTATTTTTTTGTAAACGGGTGCCACTTTTCTAAATAGCATTTCAGTACCGTGGGATTTGTTGTAAAATTACATCGAGTCCTCAGCCAGTTTTTTTTTTTAATTTTTTATATGATCTGCAGCGACATCTTCTGGTTGTTTTGTGTCATGCAGATAAAAGACTGGATTGCAACTGCTTTGGTGTAACCGCGTCAAAGTTGTTCTTTCAATAGGTCGGTCTGACTTGATGCCAAATGTTTGTTGCAACACACAGACAGACAGACAGACACACAGACAGACAGACAGAGAGCAGGGCAAGCTTGGGTCACACAGCGAGGACAAACTAGCTTTGAAGCTTGCGATACAAATAGCACGCGCATTGCCAAAACGGCCTCTACTGTGTGCAGTCAAGTAATATCCTGTGATTGAGAGAGAGGGAGAGAGTCCAGCTGAAAAGCAGGATTGCAGAGGACTTTGCTAACTGGTCAAATAGATCGATATGGAGGGGAGGGGGTTTTTTTTTTGTTGTTGTTGATGCTAAATTCCTGTTGTCTGTTTTTATTTCAGGTGTTGCAATCGGCAAAGGAACAGATCAAGTGGTCGATACTCAAGTAGAAGACCACTCTTTAACCCAGCAGCCCCTGCAGGACCATGCAGCGTGTTTAATAGAATTAAAAAAAAAAAAATTGGTAAATTAGTGAAAGCAATATCATTTTCTTACAGCTTCGGCTGGTTCTCTTGGGCAAACTCAATTCCTGGCTGCGAGTTCTCCTTTGGGGTTTTTTTTCCCCTTATATACCAATTATTAAGAAAATACAATTTTAAATAGAATTATTTACTCGAAAATGCAGGTATATTTTATAATATTTTATAGAATTCATTAAAACAGGAAAACCCTGCCAAGTTCTTATCTATTCCTCCGGGATATGCACATTTCAACATTGCAAAAGACACACTGAGATATCGACTTGAACTTAGTCAGTGTAAAAACCTTTTAACTGTAAGCGCATTCATCAGAGCAGCGTTGTATATCGATCTCTCCCGGGGGGATTGCGTGGGCTTGCATATAAAGAGCAGTGTATTAGTTATTGTACATTAAACTGTATTGATGCATTTATTTTTTATTGTGCAAGGCCGTTGCTTGTTACTGAACAGAAAAATAAATCAAGTCTATCAAGCTTTAAAAAATGAACAAATAAAAACATTACCAAAGCCGTACAAAATAAAAGTTTAACACATTGTATAGCATAACCCTAAGAATATGAAGAAAACTCTGACGGCTTCTATAGCCTGTATTTGGAATATACAGATTTATTTTCGTTTTTTACCTAGGAATGTTCACGCCTTCTGTCAGTCTGAGCGAAGCGGAGTTTCCGCGGAATTCCAGACTGGAATTTGCACAACCCGTAGAATTCGCAAATAATATTGAGCCCATGAGATACTGCAGAATAATACCGTGTGTTTTGTTTGTTTTGGGTTTTTTGTAGGGATATTGCGTTCAGTATATACAGCGAGCGCCTGTTTTGTAGTTTGTTAAGAATGCGTCACAGCACACAAACACCGGGGTGAGAAAGTTACACTGACCTATTTACAGCGTTAATATCACGAGTGTGTTGACATATGCCGCAGAGAGGGTAAAATATAGTCCATTTAAAAACTGTTATTTGTTTTTTTTTATTATTATTATTATTATTATTATTATTTGTTGCAGTTTCATTTGAGTTATGTTAGTGTTTCTATGACATTATTATACAGCACCGCCGCACAGATGAAAACAACATAAAAACATAATTTTAAAAAGTAATAAGTGTGCAAATGTCTAATAGGTTGATTGCAATACGCTTAGAGGTGAAAACACACGAACCAGCAGAATCCCAAACACAATGTTTGTAAGAGGAGCGTCAGGCGGAATATTTCATGCAGGCTACTGTGTTACAGGCGTGTGATTTAGTGCAAAACAAGGTTTTCGTTTGTATTTTATTTATTTTTTAATGAAAGCCAATATTGATTACAATGTGAATAAATACTGTATCGATAATTATTAATAAATATCGTATTTATTATAATAACGTGTGTTGTTTGTTCCTTTAATTTTAATATATTTAGCATTTTTATAATGAAAAAAAACATACTGCGCTGTACTTTTTAAACATCCAAACACTGTAGAGCTGCTCTGCATAAATTGGAATGAATCCCTGAAAACGCGGCTAATTTGCATGAGGGGCGGGGCACAGAGGGGGTTACCCGCCCACTTGGCGTGTCACAGGGCGGGAGAGACTCTTCATTAAGAGGCCCAACCTGATTGGACCACACTGGGGGTGGGAGGGGTTTAAATGTCTAACGCTTGCTTGAAGTGAAACAGCTATCGAACTGCTTAACAAGAAAGATCTTTGCAAAACTGATAGAATCGTCGTTTACATTTAAAAAAAAAAAAACAACCATGTTTGATAATATCTAACTATTTTAAGATTAAACAAAGATAAAATGTTTATGTTTTTTGTTTTATTTTAATATATAGATATTATATATATATATATAAATTAAAATATATATATATATATATATATATATATGTGTGTATATATATATATATATATATATATATATGTGTGTGTGTATGTTATATATATATATAATTATGTTTTAAGAAACAAACAAACAAAATAAAATAAAAGATAAACATTATAAAACACATAATTGTGGTAAATTTGGGGAAGTATTTGACTTGTCACGGAATTTACAAAAGTTTCTTTTAGTTCTTGCTTCAATTCTAAGGCGCGTAAACAAGGGCATTTTTGAAACCCACCCTTCTGCAGCCAGACAGATGAGTATGTGTCAAATTCAACGAAAGAAGGAGCTATACGGTGTCATGAATCCAGAGAATTGCAAACGCGTTTTGCAACCCCCAACCTCTCATCTGTGTGTGTGTGTGTGTGTGGATTTTCTTGTATTTACTGCATCTTGTAAAGCGCTTTGAGGTGGTGTTTCACTATGAAAGGCGCTATATAAAATAAAGATTAAGTACAGCAAGTACAGCATTGCGCTTTAAATCAATGCGGTTTTGCAGTTTTTCTTCAATTCTTAGTCTGTACGCCACCTAGTGGTAATACTTGGTAACACCCCATGTGCTGTTCAAAGTTCTACATGCCAGTGTTTCTCGTTCAACGATTTGTAAAGGAGGTGCTTCCTAACTCCTGCCCTGGGGACCCATTTAATTAAACCCTTAATTAATTAATCACTTAATTAAACTAATAATGTGCTCAATTGTTTACAGCGCTTAAAGAGTTGCTGGTTTCAAGTTACTTATAAAACGGTATCGTTAACTTGATCTCTCCAACTTTTTAAAGGTCTAATTAAGCTAATGAATAGTTCAATTAAGGGATCAATTAAGTGATTGAGAACTCAACCAGAATGGAAGGACAGATGCAATTCCTCTAAATATCAGCTAAACAAACGTGGCGGCAAGGATCAGTTTGTAGGCAGCAACTTTAATAAAACACACACGCATAGTCCCGTAACATGCTCACCACTCGAACATTAACCGTTAATACTCGAACATTAACCGTTAATACTCGAACATTAACCGTTCAATAATCGGTCAGCGGGTTACACACGCTCCGAACAGACACGGCTCAGTACACTATATAGACTTATCTCAAACGCGACCCCTGGCGGTTTTGATGTGAAACAGCACAGCTGTAAAACATCTTGCTGGATAGTTCATTAAAATATGCATACAACATTCATAATTAAAAACGTTTGACGGGTAATTGTGATTTACAATATGAAACCCCACGGCTTTGTCCTGGTAGCACTGCTGTTTTCTGAATCAGTGTATGAGGGCATTCTCTCTCTTTTATGGTTGGTGTTAAATTAAGAAACTGACCGTCGCCCCCCTCTGGTCAGATAGTGAAGTGCAGGTGACAGAAAAATAATAGCGCCTCGGTCATCATGAATGAAAAGGGCTTATTATTTCTAGAGAAGGCATTCCGGGTCAAAAGCATTAGTACGTGTTTTAAATATTTAGTACACGCTTGATTTGGACCAATCAGACTGCATAAAATACTACGTGTTCTCAATTAATGCCAGCGAGCTACGCATTTTCTATGTAGTGGCTGGCAAATAAATAAATCAATCAACAAGGAAAATTGCAAATCATGCCGGCGAGAGATTTTCTTCTGAGTTGCAAATCTTAATTTGCTGAGTGCTGCCGACTTCTCGAGAGACACAACGCTGGTTCACTTTGGATCAATCTTTGTTGTTGTTGTTGTTTGTTTTTTCCTAATTATATTTATTTCAGTTTTACACTTATGTTCTCGGAGGGTCCCGGTCTTTCTTTCACTGGAATTTAATACCAAGTCCAAATGTAAAGAGACGTTTAATTGGATCATATATTGCATGCAGTATTTTTTTTTAAATCCATTCTCATTTTCTGTGACCCAATTGGTCACACTAGTACGTGTAATTACAACTACGCGTACTAAAGTGAAATTAGACCGTGTAGCCTACATATATATTTCAAACACGTACTAAATAACGCGGTTTTTTGACCAGGATGAGCTTCCACATATTGCCATGTTTACCATCCTTCTACACGTACAGTAGTTCTTCTGTCAACATCTCTACCTAACACTGACAGTACCCCCCAGGCATGGCTATCATCGGGGACAAATCACTGCACGGTATTTTATATTCTAAAATGAAACGTCTGCATACCATTGTAAAGACATCGCAAACGTGTAATAATAATAATAATAATAATAATAATAATAATAATAATAATAATGATACATTGTTTGAATAGTGTGCCTTTATAAATAAATTATAACGTTTCTTATAAATAAATTCAGTGACGTTGACAAAAACAAACAGCGCAATACAAACCGCGTGTTTACAAATACAAAAATCACATCATGAAAGTCTGGATCCGACCCTGACTGTGACAAAAACAAACAGCGCAATACAAACCGCGTGTTTACAAACAGCGCAATACAAACCGCGTGTTTACAAACAGCGCAATACAAACCGCGTGTTTACAAACAGCGCAATACAAACCGCGTGTTTACAAACAGCGCAATACAAACCGCGTGTTTACAAACAGCGCAATACAAACCGCGTGTTTACAAACAGCGCAATACAAACCGCGTGTTTCATTCGCGAAGAATTTCAAATGGTTCCAGCACATCAATGGTTAAACTTCAATCACAGGTAAGAGGGGCGTGTCAACAGTAACCACGCCCTTGGAAGTCAGCTTTCCAATCAGATAGGCGTGCGGTGAAAATCCACAGCCAATAATATGGAGGTATGTAAATTAAGGGGCGTTCTATCACATGCTTGTCATTATAAAAATAGAGCCGCTCTACTGATTCCAACAGACAAACAAAACAAAAACAAACAAACAAACAAACAAAAGAGAGAATCTTACTTCGGGGACAATTCAGCTGGTCCTCTAAGATCACGATTTTATTTATTTTATTTGAAT